>NW_022724557.1:81795-87236 GCF_011630105.1 Anneissia japonica
TCCAATACAGGATTTAGAACTTAAATGTTTATTGTGAAACAAACTTTTTTTTTTTTTATTAAAAAGCAATGCTTAACATTTTAATGCTACTATGTAATGTTATCTCTAAAAATATAACTGGGATAAAATTAGCAACACCCACTAGGTGACTGTACAAAACACAGACCTTGCACATTATGAGATCGCTAAATACCAATATTAAAATATGGAGGTATGTAAAAGGTCTTTGCTTAAAAGAGAAATATTGCAAATAATATTTTATTTGTATAAGAGACAGATAGCAACCAGACCATAAACCGTCAGCGTACGTGACGAATTACCCAGGCGCGTGTTAGTTGCCATGATAATCGCGCGTCGTGCGGTGATTACAAAGGCCTAATAATATTTTGCACTAACATAGACTGAAATTATATTCTTCATTTCAACATTAATTTTACCAAAATTGTGGTGAATTGTCGTTCATGAGACTCACTTCGCAGAAAAAATTAATAAATGTTCTGTATATACTCAAATGTTCGTTTTCGGCACCTTATGCCAACATTGTCAAAATAACAGATTAATGTCACATAAGAACATGAAATTTTATAAAATTCGTAAATTTTAAATTGCTATTAACTTTTCATTTTCTTGGTCAATTTTCACAAATCAAATTGCAGTTTATAGAAGCATTTAACAAGCTCGCGGTAAAAAAAATCAGATGTAACAGGCATTGCGAAGCACCCAAAATAAAACTCCATGAAATGAATGGCACACATAAACTAATAATTGACGGCTGTACTCGCAACTAGTATCGGATTGTCAATGCCACAGTAAAGATCAAAGGACTGTACGCACGCACTATGTTCGAGAGCAGAGATGTGCATCCTTCTGTTGAATTACAGTACCTTGGTATAATATAGATAAGTGGAACGCACCACTTTAGAGAGTTAAGTTTCATTAGTATAAAAGTGGTCTATAAGTGTTGCAGTGTTTGAAGTAATACGAGTTGCTTTGGAAACAGTTGGATAGAATGAATGCGTTAAAATAATATCTAAGTAATTATTGGTTATGTTATGATTGTGGAATTTAAGCAAATAAATATTAAATTCTCCCATAAGATTGCATATTTTATTTTCCGTATTAATTTTAGTTAGTAATTCATCAATATGTTTAGAGAAACTAATAATGTTTGTACAAGGAGGTTTGTATACAGTGCCAATAATTATGTTTTTTTTTTTTTTGTATTATGTATTATTTCAATAAATATAGAATCACCAAATTCTTTAGGGAGGGCAAGATCAGGGCAAAGACGGACATTACATTCATTACGAATAAATAATCCCACGCCTCCTCCTACGTGTGATTGTCTATTACTTGCGAAAAAGGTATAATCATGTAAAAACGGCAACAGTTTGTTGATCCAAGAATAGATAAACTAACCTGTACAAATAATAGGACTAGAATTACAGAATATGCGCAAAGAACACTGTTTTAGTAAGAAAATTCACTTAAAAAATACACAATCATTAAATATAAATATCAAATTATCAAAAAACATTAATGGGGATGATATTGAAGATAGTAGTGAAAGTAATTATGAGGTAGAAGATAAGTTAGGTATGAACCAAGCGATACCAGCTGGTATATCTCCAGCAGAATGGCTTAAATATCAATTAGAATTAAAAAGATTAGAATTGGAAGCTAACAACAAAAGATTAGAATCGGAAACTCAAGTTAAAATTAAAAAAATTAGAAGGGCAAAACAAAGGTAACGAAAATAATAGTGGTAATAGGCAAAACCAGGATGTAGGACGTGTACCGAGGCTGAAAGAAAATGAAGATATTGATGTCTACCTTAGAGCTTTTGAAAACCTAGCGATAGCGAATAAGTGGGATAGAGAGATTTGGGCAGCTAAGCTGGCTCCTGAATTAGTTGGTCAAGCAAAAGTAGCATATGCTAGGCTTAATAATACTGAGGCACAGGACTATGATACACTTAAGAAAGCTATACTGGATAAGTATGAAATTAGTGCCGAGACGTATAGGCTGAAATTTAGAGCTAGAGCTAGAAAACCTGATGAATGCATTAAAGAATGGGTACCGGTAACAGATCTAGAGTATCAGGTTAAACATTGGATTACCTTTGCAGGATTAGAAGACAATGATGCTGATGGCATTGTTGAATTGATAATTATGGAACAAGCTATGAATAAGATGCCTGAAGAGTTAAAAATTTATCTTAGAGATAAGAAGCCTAAGGATAGTGTAGAAATGGCAAAATTAGCTGATGACTATATTGTAAATAGGGGTGGATTTTCCTATTGGGAGAAGGAGTCAGGACGTCAATATCAGTCAGGCCGTAACAGTTATTCTAAGGCGAATACATTTCAGAAATATGATAAGGGTAGTGATAGACGACCAGATTATTAGGCGAATAATCATCAAGGAAAACATAACTTTAGTAATAATACTAATAGACAATATGAACCTAGATATAAAGATAGTAGCTATACACACACTCAACAGAGAATAGGAGGAACAGATAGTAATCCTAACAATAACTTTTCATCCGTAAGATGCTACGAGTGTGGTAGGTTAGGCCATGTGAGCAAATTTTGCCCAAATAAATCTAGTAAGCATAATGGTAGAGGTCCAAATCCTAAGTCAGTATATCGTTGTGAGAAACAGGAACCTATGCGTATGCTAGATACTGCCGAGTCTAGAATAAAACAGTGTATTTTAGATGGTAGTGTGGAAGGCCGAAATGTCAAAATATTGAGGGATTCAGCCTGTACTCAGTCAGCCATAAGGGCAGATATTGTGCCTGATCATTGTTATATCAATAAGACTATAACAGTAAGAGGTATAGGAGGGACAGTGACTGTTCCGTTAGCATTAGTAGACTTAAACTGTAAAGTAGTGACGGGAAAAGTAGAAAAGCAGTGATTGAAGGATTACAGAGAGATATCTTGCTAGGACATAATTTAGATGCTAATTGTAGCAAGATTATAGCTAAGGATCTATGTGTTTTGACTAGAGCTCAGGCACAGAAAGAATTTGAAGAGGTTACAGTAAGAGAAAGAGAATTTTTAGAGACAGTAGGAGGTGTCAAACTTAATGAAGTTGAGGATAAAGATGAAATTGCTAGTGAAACCAATACTGATAGCAATGTCTACAATGATAATATGAAGGTTGTTAAGGATAATTGGTTAAGTAACATAGATGAGAATGATATCAATTGTCTACTCAATACTGAAGACAACGATGAACTAGTACATCCTAAGACACTTAAACATAATACGCAAAATGATAATGGTGATGTTAATATTATCAGTAGAGAAGAAATAATTTTCAGACAGAAAGAGGATAGTACGTTAAAATCCATTAGAGAAAGGGTTATACCTATTGATAAGATTCATGAGCATAGGGTATGTTTCTTTATGAGAAATGATGTACTGATGAGACAATGGAGAAGAAAGGATACTGAGATTAATGATAACAGTGTAGTAGAGCAGATTGTGGTACCACTGAAGTGTAGGCCTGCGATTATGAGAATAGCTCATGAAATACCCATGGCTGGGCATATGGGTGTTGAAAAGACTAAAGACAGGATCGTAATGATTTTCTATTGGCCGGGCATATTTGCTGATGTAGCTAATTATTGTCGTACTTGTGCTGTATGCCAAATGATGGATAAAAGCAAGACTAAACGTAAGAATCCTTTAATACCTATGCCTGTGATAGACACTCCATTTAAGAGAGTAGGTATAGACATTGTAAATATAGAGAATTTGGTGTACATGATAAGGTTCTGGTATTTTTGCCAGAAGGAGCAGCTAAACTGGATAGTAAATGGCAAGGCCCATATACGATTATTGATAAGTTAGATGAGGTCAATTATATCGTACAAATGAATGATAAACGTAAGAACAGGAAGGTAGTACATGTAAATAGTTGCAAGAGATGGCATGACCGTGATCATGAAAAGAGACAGGCTGAATGTCACTATGTCACAGGACATATATATGATGTATATAATGAAATGGAGGAGGTATATCAATCTGATGATATTGAAATGAAATGTATGGATGTAGACACAGATATTAAGTTCTTACAAACTCAAACATGGAAAGATGTAAATATATCTAATGAATTATCATCAATGCAAAGAGGTGAATTGAAATCTGTACTTAATGAATATGAGTTAATATTCTCAGATGTACCTGGTAGAACGACGTATACGTCGCATACTTTAATCACTGTTAATGATATTCCTGTCCGACAGAGGGCGTATAGAACTCCTCATGCTATAAAGGACAAGGTACAGGATGAGATAAAATCTATGTTGGAACTAGGTATAATTGAACCTACAAACAGTGCTTACGCATCTCCTATTGTTGTTGTTTCAAAACCAGGAGGCGATATTAGAATATGTACAGATTATAGAGCTTTGAATAAAGTTACTGAAGTCGATCCGTATGAAATGCCTAGAATGGATGATATATTAGATGATGTGTCAAATGCTCGCTATATATCGACATTAGATTTGACGAAAGGTTTTCATCAAATTCCTTTAGATCATAATACTAAGTACAAATCAGCATTTGTTACGCCATTTGGCCAATATGTGTACAATGTTTTACCATTCGGGATGCAGAACAGCAGTTCAACATTCCAAAGATTGATGGATAAAGTTCTTCATGGGTGTAATGAATATGCTAGAGCATATATTGATGATGTATGCATTTTTAGTAATACTTGGGAAGAACATATAGTACATGTTAGAGATGTTCTTAGCAGAATCCAAGAGGCAGGTTTAACTGTAAAGCCAGTTAAGTGTAAAATGGCCTATTCATCGGTTGCATATTTGGGACACACGATTGGAAATTAGACTACATCACCTTTGTGTGATACATTAGAGGCGGTTAGAACGTTCCCGACGCCTATATGTAAAAAGAATGTTAGGGCATTCTTAGGTCTGACTGGTTATTATAGAAAGTTTATACATAATTACGCTATTATTGCTCAACCTCTTACTAACTTAACGAAGAAATGTATCCCTAATACTGTGATATGGAATGAGCAATGTCAAGGATCATTTAACAGACTTAAACAGAGTTTAATTAACAAACCTATATTATGTGCGCCAAATTTTAACAAGCTATTCATATTACAGACCGATGCGTCTAATGTTGGTATTGGTGCTGTGTTGAGTCAAATTAATGATGTAGGTGAAGAACATGCAGTAGCATATCTGAGTCGTAAATTAATAAGTAGAGAAGAACGATACTCTGTACCAGAGAAAGAGTGTTTAGCTATAGTATGGGCTATTGGATTGGAAAGGTGAGATACTATTTGTATGGTAGAAAGTTTATAATTTGTACCGATCATAAGTCACTGAGTTGGTTAGATAAAATGAAGACTTCTCATAACAGATTGATGAGATGGGCATTGGCACTTCA
>NW_022724558.1:0-935 GCF_011630105.1 Anneissia japonica
TACTCGTGATGTGAACAAAGTTCCATTCTGATTCGAACTGTTTGAATTGTTGACCTGAATACTGATCTCCATTGTCACTTATGAGAATCCGCGGTGTACCATGGGTAGCAAAGTGACGCTTCAGTTTCACTATTACCGTGGCTGATGTTAAGTCAGTTAAAGTATTCACTTCAAACCATCCGGAATAGGAATCTACGAGTACCAGATCTACGAGTACCAGGAAATGCTTATTGTTCCACTCAAATATATCTGTGGCAACAATCGTCTATGATAGATCTGGAATGTTATGTAAAAGTAAGGGCTCCTTGGCTTGATGTGCCTTTAGGGCATTAAATACCTGGCAAGATGACACAAACTTGTTTATGTCATCGCAAATTGATCTCCAATAGACAATTTCCCGTGCTCTGCGTTTTGTAGCTTCTATTCTAGGATGTCCTTTGTGTAGTATTTGAATATTTACAGATGTGCAGGACTTCGTAGCAAACAACAAATTCTAAACTATTATATATTATTACTGTATAGACGAACCTCTCTCCATTGTGCTATTATTTACCCATAGCCTCCGTGCCCACAGCCGATACAAAATCAAGAAGTACTCCGCATGGGCGACGATCATTCGTTTAACCATGTGCTTGTTGCGCAGATGGATTTATGCTTTGCGCTGAATGGCTATGCACGCTCCAGGTTTTTAGCATTGTGAACCAGCCGCCGCACTGCTGCCAGCCTTTGATCGCGAGTCCGCAATACACGAACGAACGTATAAGACGTGAATCTTTTCTGTGCTGCATATAACTGTTGAAACACTTTCAGAAGCGCCATGAGCGTCATATTTGGCGGATACCGGCGCTATATAAATGTTCTATTCTATTCTATTCAAACAGATAAATTACAAACGCAAAGGATGGGTATGATTTAAACAAATAAAAAAACAAACA
>NW_022724558.1:975-1292 GCF_011630105.1 Anneissia japonica
ACGAGTAATGAATTAAATTAATTAAAAATGAACTACCTGATTGTCTGCTGGGAAATTCCTCAACGTGGTTCTTAATGTTGCTGTCTTTCAGAACCCCCTTAGCCATGGCAAGACGAAATACATTTGACTCCATGGTGTTAAAGGCAGCTGTCATATTCCTAACTATTTTCTCCTTTCTTAATATTCTTGCAAATTCAGCTTTGATCTGAAAAGGGGAAATGAAAAAAAAAATGATGGATTTATTTTGACATCAACAACTTGTCTACATAACAAAAAATTGTCCAAATTTATTCTAATAGGTTTACATGCAAATAGTG
>NW_022724558.1:1311-1583 GCF_011630105.1 Anneissia japonica
TCGGTTAACATCAAAGGAGCGCATAGCTGTGGTTGACAAAAGATGTGTATAAGAGACAGACCTGGTGCAGACTGTATATAGCAAATCCACATTACCTGGTATATTACTGACCACCATAAAACAACAAAAATATAAAATGAATTTATTTTACAATTGTGCTGCAAAAGAAAAACACAATTCTGGAGAGGACTGAGAAGGCCAAACAAATCAATATCTACATAAAGAACTACTGTAGTAATTACATACCTCTGACATTAACTGAAGAGCAGGAT
>NW_022724559.1:0-969 GCF_011630105.1 Anneissia japonica
CTCTAAAATCGATTAAATAAGCCTTTGAAACCCCTAAATTGTCATATTTTTCGGGTGTTCGCCCCATAGAACACCTTCAAGAAGTTTTTGAGCGACGCCCGCCCACGCCTACTTTTTATTCGTAGGGGACATTGCCCCCCCCCCTGCCATCGGGGATATCGTCCCCCAACCCCCATCGAGTCTTGATTTCCTAGGCTTGCCTATCCGAAAATTTGGATTCAGTGTAAATGACCTATACATTTTTTGTGTTAAAACCCTGCGCAGACTATCAAATTTTGTTAGAAAAAAACATGTGACATGCCTAAATATGGTCATATGACATCGCATCATGACCAAATATAGGCACATCATGACTATATATGGGCATACAACAGTTATGATGACATCACATCATGACCATATATAGGCACATCATGACTATATATGGGCATACAACAGTTCTTTGGTCAAAGAAAATCTGATAGTGTGGTCAGAGCTTAATACAGAATTACCGAATAAGCGCCGCACCAAACCCGATTTTTTTTTGCTAAACAATGCCCTCGAATATGTGCTGCGGCGCTTAATCGTGAATAGGGCCTATATATTACCCCGTGTAATCAAATACTTTGAGAAACAGGGTTTAAATACAATGTATACAGTGTTAAAATGAATAAATAACACAATGAAAACACAAGCATTTCTTCATAAACAGTTATTTACGATGAAGTAGGACCTATGATAGGCCTACAGAACTACGGGAATACGTGAAATAGCTAACATGGGGACAGGCATGGAAAGCACCACGACGATATTTGTTTATAAGCGCCGCTCTCGAATAAGCGCCACACTGAAGCCTGCAAAAATCTTATAAGCGCCGTGGCGCTTATTCATGCATTTACGGTACTCTACAAATTTTAATAAGAGCTCAAAAACAAACAATTGAAATGAACAAATAAAACAAATTTATTTTTTTAATATTTCATCTTTTAT
>NW_022724560.1:0-1322 GCF_011630105.1 Anneissia japonica
TTCTGCAAGGCCTGTTCATATATAACAAATCAAGCTATTTTTTACGATATAATATATAAAGTCTTCTTGGTTCAAACATCATCACCCTATTCTTTTGTTTTCCATTTTTTTTTAAGTGATTTAGTTTTATTTCAAACCTAATAATGGTTGAAACTTTCAAAATTTCTTTTCTCAAAAATGCAATATTTATTAGATGCAGTGTGCACACAAATGAATTGGCCTAGGATATAATATTTAGACTAGAAATTGTTAAAAATAAATCTTATCCAACGAAAGTGTATAAGTGTAATATAGAGATGCATAGATGTTTTAAGGTGTTAATGAGTTTACTTGAATTTCTTTATAGGATGTTATAGAGCCAGAAGAGTTGGAAGAAAGAGTAAGAGACCATGTTATGGTAGAAGAGCCAAGAAATATTTTAATAGATGAGGTTTATCAACAACTTCAACAAGAAATTAACCCATTAAGACCTAGTTCTCAGCATGGTATTGATGTTTACCTGGATGTCTTACAGTATATTAATAATACAATGATTGAAAATTAAACAGTAAAGTGAGCGAAAATGACTATGAGTTGCCAATTATAAATATAACATATTAGTTTGTTATCAGAGTACTGATGAAAATATGATTTTGTAGTTAGACAACTATGCAGACAACCAAAAACCTGTTGTTGTTTTATTTGCCTTTCACTTTCTTGGTGAGGGTTTTCTATTGTAGAGTAATTGTGACTCAAACATCTGCACCCTACTGCTGATATCAAATGCAATCAAAGTTAATTGTTTTTTGGAAAACTTATTAATAATTTTCTCTTAAAGTAATATAGTAGTTGAAAATATAGTGATTGTCTATCTTTAATTAAAAATTATCTTTGTTTTTTCATTTATTAAGGTTTTTTTCAAACTTTGTAAATATTTTCATTGCTTTTGTAGATTTTTTTTGTGTCATAATTGTATCTCTTTGTTAATTTTGATTTTTTATTGTTTAATTTAGTCAAACTGCGCAAGAGTGTTTTCCTTCTTCGCTTAGAAATTTTTATTATTTAACATTTTTATAAAAAAAACCCAATTGGTGAATTCAGTTATTATTATTATCAAGTGCTGATCTTTCAGATAAAAGACATTTACAGTTATACATTATGAATCATTTTTTTAAAAATGTGATGTGACGTTTCCTGCATTTGCATATTTGTGTAGAATATACAGGATATTATTGTCAAGATTACTATAATAGTTATTGTTTACAGTAGATCGTTTACCAGCTAATTTTAAAGATTAAAAAATGATTTTTTTAATTTGATTTAAAAAAAAAAAATTAAATCAA
>NW_022724561.1:0-1317 GCF_011630105.1 Anneissia japonica
TTTAAACATGCAACTCAAATTCACAATCTCTAAATATCACTACTTACTGGGTTGAGGTCCTATACCAGGGGTAGTGACAAGATTTGCCCGACAGGAGGCCATATGACCCCAACAATGGGGTAGATAGTCCTCAAAGCTAAGGTTTAATGGCTCTTGGGGAAAATTATCCTATTTGTTTCAGGGGGCCCCATATCAAGGTCACTTAGAACAGAGTGTCAGTTGACACTAATAACTAAGGGCCCGTTCGAGCAAAAAACGCCAACCATATTCCGTTTATTTCACCGGGTAATCGCACTGAGCACTCAGCGGGTGGTCGACCATTGGAGCAAGTTTTAGCTCACGGTAAATACGTGTAACGAAACTACTCCGGAAGAAAATTTCAACTTATCCCATGGTCAACAACCCATTCTTTACTTGCTACTGCTGCTATAACCGGCCCACATACACACAGCGCGGCACGGTGGAACGATAATGTAGCTCAATAATTTATAATGGCTGCTTTAGAATCTGTACGTAGGCTAGTTTATTTCTCCGAATAATGGTAAATCTACAAATCAATCGCTTAGCTTAGCTATATGCTACTAAGTTTAGACTTTGTTGTGCATTTGTGAGGAGGCGAAGGAGAGCTGCAACCTCGCCTGGGCCGTTAAACCTATTGAATTTGGCGCTAGGTTGTGGGAAAAACTTTTGGAAAAACAATTAAGGTTGATTTATCATCGCCTCCGGCTCCATGGTCATTCCATACACAGTATTCTACCCAGCAATTTGGTGGTCAAAATTGTTGCGGATAATCCAGATGGAAAGGTAATTAGACAGTGTCCGAGCGGTTTTAGAAAGTGTGTACCGGTGAATTAACTGGTGAATCGCACGGATATTTTTTCGCTCGAACGGGCCCTAACTACCATAGTAGCCTTGTCCCAGCAAAGCAGCAAAGTTTGTTCTGAGTCATCACTGATTAAATCAGAATCATCCAGCAAAATTTGAGGGTAGCCCTTACTACAATATTGACTCACCTTTACAAATCAAATATACAATATTAAAATTAACAATTTACCAACAACATACAGTAATAGGTCAAGGGGAAAAAAACCACTAAAACAACATTTTACCAACTTCTAATCATACAATAACTATTGGTCATGATCACACGTTTATCTGATGTTTTATTGACTCAAAATTTGGTCCTTCTAATTTCTAAAGGAGTAATTTTTAAAATCAAAGCATCATACATACACCCCATATACATACTGTATTCTCTTGCCTTCTTTTTAATTCATTTGAATTGATTCTTTTTTATTTTAGTTAAGTTTCTGTATA
>NW_022724562.1:0-689 GCF_011630105.1 Anneissia japonica
ACTTTTTCTATCCATAAAGCTAGGCTTCTCCCACTGAACCCACCAGATCTTTTCCGCTGGCATATCTAGAAGTCTTGAAATGGGGGTGGTGATTGGTGGCGCGAAGGTGAAGTAGGGGGGTTGATGATCAGTTGCAGGTTGATGATCAGTTGCGGGGTGAAAGTCGCAAAATAAGGTGATTTTAGGTGATTTTTAACTACTTGCAAGTGATTTTTTCGGGAGGGGCAAAAGTGGGAGGACAAGTAATTTTTGGGACGTGCATCTCTCCACCCACCCCTCCCCGGTTCCCAGGCAAAGCTTGAGCCTCATCCGAATGCAAATTGTTAGCTCAAAATAGGAAATTTTAAAGTAAGTCATACACTCGCACAGGATGTTGTTCGCACAAGTGAATCTTTTTTTTTGCTCGAACTAGCATCCACTCGAAGTGGCATTTACTCAAATTGACTGGTTCCCCAGCTAGTTATGCCACAGACATGTTGGTGAATAAAATATGATTTTTAGGTTAAAATTTCAATGACAAGCTAGGGCCTATTCATCTTAAACACAGCAATGTTATTTGATATTTTGTCTTTCAAAATTTCCAACCCATCTGTTAAAAAAACGCCGTGGCTAGAAATATGGTACCGTATTTCTACTTCGTTTTGCTAAAGGTACGGTAAATGGCATTACGTCACCATCACCCAATGAAA
>NW_022724563.1:0-1795 GCF_011630105.1 Anneissia japonica
CTGGTCCCCAACCATTGCTTGGGCCTACGGCCCAAGGCTTTATTTTTCATCTCGTCCTCTCATTTAATTTATTTCGTCAAACAGAAAACAAAACATACAGAAATAACAATACCAAAAATCAGAGACAGGATAAACAAAAAGCAAACTGAATTGCTGTATAAAGTTTCTCCACTGATTTAAGGATACATAAAGTATATAAATAAATCTCTGATCTCAGGAAGTAAAAATGATTAAAAACAGCAAGGCGCAGCGCAGAACAGCGCAGCACGCAAGGAACAATATACTGTTATTCTCATGGAGTTTCTGGATATTCCCAGAAACTCCATGAGAACAACAATAAATGATACCAGCAAACAGCGACAGCAAAAAAGTATCAGCGACGGCAGTAGCGCAGAAAAAAAGAAAGATTTAAAATTATTAAAAATCCACCCCCCCCCCACCCACTTTCAGCTACGGATCGACGCCCTTGTGTGTAATTGACCCACAGCTGTATATTGCATCTTTACATTTCTTTAGTTAGACATTTTTGATTATTCCAGTGTTACTTATAGTGTAATTCTATTTCGTTCTTACAAGCCCATCGGATTGAGAGAGTCCCGTCTAAATTTATTTATTTTTTAAATCACAATTATAAAAATGACGATGTTTCATACACTCTTCCCTCACTCAGAGAAATATATTTGATATGGTTTTTCTTTTTAAATGTGTTAATTCTATTTCAGATACTACTTTATGTTCTTTATTCCCTCTTAAGATTAATAGACCCGGCTCCGGCCGTCGTAATGACCTATTTTTTGTTCCCTATTTTTGCACTACAAATGGTTTTATTCATCGACATGCCAACTTTTTAAATATTTTCACCAGAGCCTTAGTTCATTCAAAACCAGCTTATCGCAATCTTTAATCCATAATACCAAGTGACTTATTTTCTGGGTGGGTTAATTCCTTTATTCCTTTGTTTGTCTTTTTCTTTGTTTTTGATTTTTTGTCCTGTTTTCGTGCTTTCTTTTTTCTCATCTTTTTTCTGTGTTCTGTATGTATTTTTATGTGTTTTTTTTTTTCTTTTCTGTATTGTCTGGCTATGTTTTTGATTGCTCTGTTCTATATGTGTGTTTCTGTTGGACATGTGTTCTGTGTTTTGTCTGTATTTATATGTTTACTTATTTCTATTTGTATTTTTATCTGTTTTATCTGCAATTTTTAGCTTAAGATGTTCCTCTTCGCAATACGTTTGTAAATTTTATCAATATCAAGCTGTTAATTACTAAACCACAAGGACAATCGGAAAGTTGTCGTGTGTAATCGGAAATATTCGGCATAATAAATTTAGAAAAAGTGAGGGCGCACGTCAGCACAAAAGATATACCTTGACAATAATGGAATTTTGACTGCGGATTAAAAAAAAAAAAAAAAAACATAACGAAACATAATCAAAATAGAATTATTACTATTGGAAACGTCCAATTCGGCGATTCTGTTTAATTCTTATGCAACAAATATTCATTATCATTACTGTGCCGCCGATATATTGATAGTTCTCTTTATTATTAAGTCTAGTAACAATGCCAGAACTGAAGTGGTTTGGGTTCTTAATTCTTTTAAAGTCAGGCGCTGGAGGAAAAAAAATTGTGATATGTTGTAGAACTGATTTTTCTAAGACAGAAAAAAGTAGTTTGATCAAAAACTAAGCAACGATGAATGAGATACAGATTTTTGAATATTTAAAAACTGGGGGGGAAAAGGTATAAAAATGTGCTGTTACGCCTCTTTTCCCCCAGTTTTTAAATATTCAATA
>NW_022724564.1:0-718 GCF_011630105.1 Anneissia japonica
ATTATGCCACTCGATACCCTGAGGCGGTTCCCCTTCCAGGTATAGAAGCGGAGCGCGTAGCCGAATCATTAGTTGGTATTTTTGCAAGAGTAGGTATTCCAAGAGTCATGCTAACCGATCAAGGCACTCAGTTTACATCGGGGCTTATGAACCAAGTCAGTAAATTACTATCAGTGAAGCAAATTACTACCACCCCTTACCACCCTGCCGCAAATGGTCTGGTTGAACGGTTCAATGGTACGTTAAAGCAAATGCTAAAGAGAGTGTGCCAAGAAAGACCAGCGGATTGGGATAGGTACCTAGAGCCATTGCTGTTCGCAGTTAGGGAAGCCCCACAGGAAAGTCTAGGGTTTTCGCCTTTTGAACTCTTGTACGGCCGTAAGTTGAGGGGTCCAGTTGCTATTATTAAGGAGTTAATGACTGATGAGTCTCCAGCCACTGAAACAAAAACTACTTACCAATATGTCCTTGATTTAAAGAGTCGTCTTGAAGAGACTTGTGATGCAGCTCAGGCTGAACTCAAAAAGTCCTCCCATAGATATAAGAAATATTATGATAGAAAATCCAAACCTCGTGAGTAGAAGGAGGGTGAGAGAGCTTTGTTATTGCTTCCCACGGATAGCAACAAGTTGCTTTTAAAATTGAGGGGTCCATATAAAGTGGTTAAGAAGGTGAATCGTGTAAATTACACGCTTGATTTGGATGGTAAAATGAAGAC
>NW_022724565.1:0-1047 GCF_011630105.1 Anneissia japonica
CGTGACACTGGAGAAAACATCGCCATGCATTATTCATCCGCCAGTACTAACTTTACAGGTATGTGCCATTAGAATTCTGAAAAACATAACCACACCCTTCTCTCATAACCTTGATAGTGAGGCATACGTGTGCCGGTGCTTCCACACTCAAGGACAAAAAGTAAGCATAAAACGTATTTGGTAGAAGCTATAAAAACGGATACTCAATAACTTTAATCAATGTCACAATTATATAATGTATATATGTAGGCCTATATATACATGCATTTTATACCCACGTCACTTATATAGGTGAGTCGAATGGCCGAGCGGTTAGCAGGGGCGCCGCAAGCTATAGCCATAATATCGGCGCTGGTTCGAACGGCACGCTCGCCTATGGTTCTGGTGGTAGAACAAGTCTTCTCGGATAAGGACTATAAACCGTAGGCCCAGTGTATACAATGGCTCGTGTGCACTATAAAGAACCCTGTACATCCTTCGAGACGAGTAGGGGGATACCGACGAGAGTTGCTGGGTACCGGGTTACCGGGTAGCATAGACACGAAGGGACCCTTAGGGGCGAAGAAAGTCATTGATCGAGTCACTAGTCCACATTTCAAGCGCCCTGAGCATCTTACATTAGATGGATTTGTGCGCTATATAAAACTACACTATTATTATTATTATTATTATTATTATTATTATTATTATAGTACCGCACCTGATTGTAGAATATTTAAAGCGTTTTTCTTTCATTTAATAATTGCAGGTAAAGAAGCTACCGACATGTGGTATAGTGAAATCAGTAAACATGACTTCAGTAGCCATAAATTCCAGCCCGGTTCAGGTAAATCATTGAAAATTCTTCTGCTGCCAACAACTGGCAACATACATCGGGGCTAGGTCAGAGGCATCTTTTGTCATTCTCTTGATAGTTTGATGATATTTACTAAAAAGAAAAAAACACACATTTTTATAGAGGCGCAACAGCTAAAAAAAAAAACATTCACTTTCAAAATGATATTCCAACAATTTATAATATCAATGGAAAGTCGATAAAAAAAAACT
>NW_022724566.1:0-568 GCF_011630105.1 Anneissia japonica
CATCTTATGTGTTTTTCCAGCTATTTTCAAGCATGAATAGCAAACATGATTTTCTCGCGCTCTTTAAACCCGCTCAGTTGGCGTCAGGCTGAGGAACAAGGGACACTGGTCCGGCCAATGGTCTTCGTCGCAGTTCCAACATTTCTTCCTTACCTGGCCATTCGCCACTAGGATACGGTTATTCCCTCTTTTGGCTGTGTGAGGGGTCTTCTGATGATATGAACTTGATGGTTGCTCAGCAGTACCATAAACTGGATCATTCGCTTCGATAGCAGCTATGCGAATGAATCTGGTAGCTTCACTCAATGTCGGTGACTTGTCATTTTCTCTTAATTTATAAACTTTCCTGGTCCATCTATGTTGAAGGAACTTTGGTAATTTATCCACAATTGATTTTAAACTACCTTGATTGTTCAACTCACCAATACAGTTTAGGGCATCAAGTGCTTCTCGGCAATTGTCTAGGTCATCTGCATAGGCTTGAAGATTGCTCATCTCCACCGTTGGTCTATTCAAGATTTTCTTCACCCATGCTTGTACGATCGCTGCATTGTTTCCATATCTTTTC
>NW_022724567.1:0-841 GCF_011630105.1 Anneissia japonica
CGTCCCGGTAGAGCAGGTACACCGACTTTTTGCCGGCCCGTTTGAGAGACAGGTGCTTCGCGTCGGCGTCGGATACTCTGCTGCAGGTGACGACGGCGGATGCGGCTTGCAGCTCGGAGAGTCGACGGTACTCCGGAACCGGACTCAGGCATTTCTTCAGAGCTTTGACAAACTTGTTCCCCAACACGTGCCCGAAACGATCAAGCACGGACGGTGCCGAGTCCCGACTTCTCATCGCGTCGATGAACCTGTCGTCCGAGTTGACGTACGCGTTCCAGAACGCCAGCTCTTCGTCGGTCATCGGACCACGAAGACGGACGAGGTGCTCGCACACCTTCAGCAGAGGCTCTTCCGTACACTCGCCGCGAGCGAGATCCTGATAGTGGAACTGATCGAACGCTTGGGGAGAATTCTCAGCGAGCACGGTCGCCACCGTCATTGCCGCTCCGTACAGATCGGTCTTGGCGGACAGCATCTTCCGATTTCGATCGCCGATAACGTGACTCGCGTCCCTGTACGGGACGTTCGTCAGTTTAATGTCCGTGCGGATGCACCCGAAACGGGGACGGACGTCCATCAGGTGCATCGACGTTCCTTGCGGCACATATTTGGAAGAGGGCGAATCGGCAGCGACTTGACCGATGCCTTCGCTTCCCGTCTTGTCGAGTATCCGGATTCCCAGCTCCTTGGCACCTCTGTCGCAGAACTCGGCGGAACCGAAGTCAACGAGTCTGAAGCGGTTGTCGACCCTGCTGTACGTCAAGTTATTCGGGGTAATGTCGTTGTGCACCACTCCCGATTTGGCGAGGAAAGTCAGAGCCTCGCACAGGTGCAGCGCCAG
>NW_022724568.1:0-590 GCF_011630105.1 Anneissia japonica
TCATACGAATTTGGCTAGATTTCAAATTAGCACGTGCTATTTCATTGGCTTTCTGCAACCTAGCATGAAGCTCCGACACATGTTTTGTCACCAAAACACCACTAGTGGGATGTGAATTCAATCCCATCATCCACTTTTCTTTCAACAATTGCAAAGGACCTCTAACAGAATGTCCAAAAATTAATTGAAAGGGACTAAACCCAAGGGATTCTTGCAGAGTCTCTCTTGCAGCAAATAATACAAACGGAATACCCTCATCCCAGTCACTCTTAGTATCAAAACAATAAGCAGGTAACATAGATTTTAAAGTTTGGTGCCAACGCTCGAGAGCTCCCTGTGACTGAGGGTGATAAGCACTCGACAAAACCTGTTCAATACCCAACTCGAACATAAAACGTTGGAATAAATTTGATGTAAAATTGCTACCTTGATCTGATTGAACACGTCTAGGCAAGCCTACGAGGGCGAACAACTTTGTTAAATGTTTTACAATTGTATGAGACTTAATATTACGCAAAGGTATCACCTCAGGAAACCTAGTGGAGGCGCACATTATTGTCAATAAGTATTGATTTCCTGCTTTCGTTTTA
>NW_022724569.1:0-805 GCF_011630105.1 Anneissia japonica
TGGTAAGAAGCATTTTCCCAAGAGATGAAACAAATAAATACAGCATTAAATGATAATTTATTTTTTAAAGGGAAATACATTATTAAACTAACTAATAACATGAACCATGATGATGTATTGTAGGCTTAGCCTAGAGCTAGGCTTAAAAGCCAAGTTAAAATATGCAATTACTGTATTATTAGTGAAGATTCAGCAAGACATATTTACATAGCCCTAGTCAATCGTACGTAGGTCTAACCTCGATCTAGCTAGGCCTACCGCCTCTCTAGGCCTAGCCTAGGGACCTATCTAACTCAGCCCATCCATGTCTCTAGGACTAGGCCTAGGCTAGAGAGGATAAGCTTAGCTAAAAAGGGCCTAGGCCTAGCCTAGCCATAATAGATAAAATGTCTAGGCCTAGGCATAACATAGATCGAATAGATTCACAAATTAACTGTCCCATTGTACAATGAACACCTACATTATCTGAGCTCATTTTTGCTTCTGAATGTCAACACAAAACAAGGTCTACGCTACGCGGCCTACCACACGGAAGGGTTGCCAGATATTCGACTGGCTTCACGACCAAACACAGGCCATCTCACGGCCAAATTCGGCCAAACTGTTTTTTTCGAAATAGGCCAAAATTCGGCCAGATTAATCCGATCAGGACAACAGTGGGTACATAACAATCATTTAAAATACAAAAATTACACGCAAATCAACTGTCGTTTGTTTGAAATTAAAATTATATACACAGAACAATGTTAATCTTTCACTGTTTTTGTTTTTATAAATAATCACCATAATTAAATGGTCAGCTACG
>NW_022724570.1:0-535 GCF_011630105.1 Anneissia japonica
ACTAATTAATTCGCAATAAGATGCACAACGTATTGACTATTTTTATTTTTTTTTATTTTATTTTAAAGAGTTATTGTTTTTATATTTTTTTTTTGTAAATTTTACAATTTATATTTAGCTAATTTCTTAAATATCTTCTTAAAGTGCAGTAATCCATTCTTAGTAATTTGTATATACAATATTGGCTATTTTTGTATTTTAATGTATTTTTTGATGTTTTTCTAATGTTTTATTGTTTTTATTTTTTTTTAATGTCAATTTTACTATTCGTATTTAGCTAATCTTTTTATATTGTCTATTTTTTATCTGGTTGTATATTTTTGATATTGTGTGTGATTTTGGTGTGTTTTCAGCTTAGTGTAAGTTTCTATTTGGTTATCTGTTTTATGTAATGCAATAATTTCAGACCTGTTCTGCCTTTTGTAATATTTTGCTATACCTTAATAAATAAATAAATAAATAAATAAATAAAAAAATAAAATTCTCTTAAGGTTGACTATAAGGTTGTAAAAACTGTATTGAGTAAAAAAATCTT
>NW_022724571.1:0-1632 GCF_011630105.1 Anneissia japonica
ACTTATGAGTGTAATTTAATGGGCATGTTTGTTATAGTATTTTGTTTGTATGTATTTACTGTATAATATATATGCATGTATTTGTGTAACAGTGCTACTTATTAGGTTAGACACATTAAATGAATGTAACCCATGTTATTGCTCAATTTACTTTTTTCATTTTAGGGATTTAATTATCAGCGAGAATACATTGCTTGTCAAGGTAATACTATCACCAATTTCTGTATATGAATGCAATGTCGACACAAATTGTGCCATATTTTAAGCATCAATATATTTAATATTATTGTTATTAATATAAGAAGAATATTAAATTGAATAAACATCATGCATAATATATTATTCTTATTTATAATTAGGCTTGTATAATATGTAAAATGTATCTGTGTCTCGTATAGGTCCAAATACTGCTAGTGTGAATGACATGTGGAGGATGATTGTTCAGAAAAATGTTGTTATCATTGTCATGGTAACGAACCTTGTGGAAGGCAAGAGGGTAAAAGATTTCAGCAAATGTTTAATTTATGTATTTGATCGGTTTAGTTTAACTAATTCTGGCATTGTCAACAGGAGTCTGTCATTTTCCTAGTGTAGCTCACTATGGCGTGGAGTATTGACATGGGGAGGGGGGAGATTGATGAATAATAAATGTTTAAGTGGGGGTCTGATATAATGCAATGCGCCAGCAACAGATTCGTGGGGCAGGCGCGGGACGTGTCATTCTGTTGAAAACACTGCTATAAAAATGTATCTTTACAGTCTGAGTGTGCCATTCTTGGAATCTACAGGTGTCTATTTTAAAAGTGTGCTCAATGCGGCTTCTTTTTGTGGTATTGGACCCCTTGTCGGGAAAATTTCTAGCTCTGACATTGTTTTTAACTACCGAGCACAATAATGGATTTCTTTTATGCTCTGAAAACCAGTTTTTTATCCCCCACCCTTTCCAATGCTGCTGCATTTCCTCAATTTTACAAAACAAGTTGATGTTAAAAACCTGTGCTACTAATAGGCCTATTTAGGAAGACATGTAGGCCTATGAAAGGGAATGGGTAGGGCTGACATTGAAACAAACGGAAGGTATACAATACAATTTATGTGGGCTGACCGCTGGTCTCCATAGATTGAAACTGGCCACCAGCTTATAAGGTTGAATACCTGGGTGATATACTATACAGCTTAATAATTATCAATGCCATGGAAAAATGTAATAATAATATTGTTAAAATCATTATTCATTATTGATCAGCTCACTGGCTTCTTGCTTTTGAGCTGGAATGGTCACCCTCGTTAAATATGATGGAAATAAAAACTAAATAGATAAAAATCACAATTAGGATTACACAGTATGACGGTACCTTGAGAAACACATTGTTATCAATTGAAATACAGCAACCGAAATGGAGGACGTGTGTATGTGTCCCGATGGGGAGATTTTTTTGGGGAAGACTTTATTTCCCCCATCTAACTACTACTATCTAACATCGAAAACAAGCAATTCAATTCAATTCACAGATTATTACAACATGAACAACTAATTCAGAATTTATAATTACAGACTAAATGCCAGAAATACTGGCCAGATATTGGTTGTGGACAAACATATGTTAATATTGTCGTCACGAACATGGATGA
>NW_022724572.1:0-918 GCF_011630105.1 Anneissia japonica
TTATGGTTTAATGAGAGTACATAATGCTGAAATGCGCCTGTGATCTGATGATAATGCTAAAAACCTGACTAACCAATCCATGGTTTAGCCATTCTAGTAGGCTTGCAATTTCTCATATAAAGAGATCACAAGATACAGAAGAGTTGTTTCTACAGAGCACAATGAAGTTAAAGTTTAAGATTTTGAACAGCAATCTGGTCTGCCTCTACAAAGATCATCTGGATTTACTGGCGTTAACCAGAAAAGTAAGCTGCAGAGCTTGTTATTTGAAAATGGCAGGTGAGTTAAAAACACACCTAATTTTGTTTAGGTTAGTGATTATTAGAAAGAGGGGGAAATTTAAGCTTCTGTGCAATTGTTTACACACATAAATACTACTGCAGTCATGAAAGTGGTGTTAGATACACAAGTACTTCCTAGCAGAAAACAATGCCAAGTATTTGGGGTTTTTACCAGATTTTAGGCGAGACTTTTTTTTATTCCTTATTTCGCATACTTATTTTTTTGAAGATTTTTGGTGGAGGGCAGAATAAAAATAAAAACAAAATTTTGTTTTCTTATTTAGCAAGAAGTTTTGCCAAAATCATCCAGACGGAGGAGAAAATAAAAATAAAATTTTACTGGTGAATGTAAAATAGGATGGTTAAATGCTTCAAATTTATATAGTTAGGAAGAAATATACATATCTTATTTTTGGCGATTTCAAGACAGCAGACGGCGTAATAAAAATAAAGAAAAATGTTTATTTTTTTCTGAAATTTCCAATTTTTTCATGGCGGCAGGTGTGCTAATTGGCCAAAAATAAAATTTTATTTTTATTCGAAATCATCAGTATTTGCAGTCGGCGGGTTCGCTAAACAAGGTATAAAAAAAGTCTCGCCTGAAGTTGTGATTTTCAACTCCAAGGTGCTCTATTTT
>NW_022724573.1:0-610 GCF_011630105.1 Anneissia japonica
CATATAGAAAACAATACGACATAGGGCTTATCTTATTTATAATATAGGCCACACACGTGTGTTTGCAACTAAATATAAGCATCATGGTTGTATTTATAACACCGTGGTTGTATAAGAACACATTCTTTCACCATCTATACACATTGAGGCCCTTCTTTTATGTTAAAATGATCTATCTTAAATTTGTCTTTCTTGAGTTTGGGACTATTATGTGTTTAAATAACTTAAAAGGATAAAACTAAAAAAATCCCTTAAAAATGCGCGCCAAGCGCGCAAAATATTTTTGTGTTTTTAATTCTAATTTTGTCGGAATTGATGAAAACTATCTAAAATGTGCAATTTATAGAGGAAGTTGTCCTACTAACAAGAAATGCGCGCAAAGAATTTGAGAATTTTAGGCACTTTCTGAGGATGCATTTGTCAAGGAGTGGAGAAAGATTTCCAAAGATGGATATTTTCCCCTTGACCCCGGTGTTTTTAATTCTAATTTCGTTGGAATTGATCAAAACTCCCTAAAATGTGCAATTTTTTTAGGAAATTGGGCCATGTTAACAAAAAATGCGCGCGAAATTTTAGGTTTTTAGGCACTTTCAGGGGATGATAGGGCATT
>NW_022724574.1:0-1003 GCF_011630105.1 Anneissia japonica
AGTATACATAAAAGCGAGAGTATTCCATTGGATGCGATCTACAACCTCTGAATTTGCCTAGTAACAATGAATTCGTGGAGAAAATGGTAATATTTTATGAGAAATAGTCTGTATTTCTCATTTTTTTATTCTTTTGCGTAAAACTAAATTTCATGCCAATATTTTTCCATGATTTATAATAATTGGAGTAATGCAAATGCATATTTTCTAAAAAAAAGTCAGTTTTTAGTGAGATTTTGCCGGGAATGGGGCTTTAAGGTGCTCCACTTGGCCTTGTTTTGGCTACAATAATTTAATAATTTATTACGGTACCATTACTCATTTATCATTAATGAAATAATAGTCGTCAGAGGGCTTGTTTATGGTAATAATATGTCGAAGATCTTATAAACACAAGATATCGTTCTCCGCGATTTACGCGTAACAAATAGAAGCGTCTGTCAAGGTTCAAAAGTTTCCAATTTAGCAAGAGGGCGCCATTCATGCCTTATTACAGAATTTGCACGCGTAAATCGCGGAGAACGCTATCTTGTGTTTATAAGATCTTTGGAATATGTATACTAAGCCTAAAGGTGGCGCTTTACTACGACGACCATCTTGGACGGTACACATATATAACTCTGCATTGCTTCGCCATCTTGCCAGCACTCTAGTTGTTTAATAGCTCTATGGTTATTACAGCATTTGCACGCGTAAATCGTGATAACTGATAACACTGGCCGACTGACGGCGTATTTTTCTATCTGTATTATCACCTCATGAATATTAATTTTAATAATTAACGCAAACAATTACAATAAAAAATGGTTTATAAATTGAACTAAAAGGGAAACTATACATTCGAAAAACACGTTTTTTTTCAAATTTTAATGCATTTTCAGGAAGTTTGGGTAATTTTGGGAAATTTTTGCTGAATCTTGGGTAATTTCTACCCAGTCATTGGGTATATCAAAAATTGTGAGTGGTCACGCTGGTGGCAACTCTCTCTATATATAGGAACTCT
>NW_022724575.1:0-896 GCF_011630105.1 Anneissia japonica
ATCAAATTGTACAACACAAAACATTACATTTATTAATTATTCACAGAAACTTACCTTAGTTTACAAAAGCAAGAAAACCTTTTTTCTGCTTTGTTCTTTACATATAAAAAAATGTGTTTAAAAAACTCTTTTTTCAACCAGCCCCTTATCATTTTAAAAAAAGAAGGGCAAACAAACAATTTATATTTTTAGGCCTAATAGACCGTCTCAACGACTATTTATTGCTTTGATTGCTTTGATAGCCGGAATCCACATTCCCTCTTACCTGAAAAAAAGAAAAATATTAACGAAAGCATTGTGCTTGAATTAGCTGTAAATAGACACACACCACGACATAGATGACGACTCCAAACAATAGTGGGTGTGGGATTGGGATAATGCCCATATGGCGCCCCATACAAATTTCGCCCGACCGAAATTATCGGTGGCCGAAGTCATGAGGAAATGGGCCCAATCGTCTTTGGAAAAATGGGCCCGAACGTCTACCCGCCGTTTTAGAAAATGGGCCCGAAAGTCTACATCGGTGGGCCCGATCGTCCACACTAGTTGGGCCCGATCGTCCACACTAGTTGGGCCCGATCGTCCAAAAATGGGCCCGTTCGTCTGGGCCCGATCGTCTCGTGTGCCCGATCGTCTGTAATTCTGCTCGAATACAGATCATTTCGGTCGCGCTTCGTTTCGGTCGCGCCTCACTTCGGTCGCGCTTCGTTTCGGTCGCGGTTTGTTTTCAACAAATATATGGAGCGCAAATGGAGTTGCGAAAACGCCAAATTTAATATAACTAGGCCTAATTATTGTAAGTTCGTCAATCGGTTTTCCATACTTTTTTTTAAATTTATGTTCTGTTGTCTTTCTACTAAGTAACAACATAGGCTACTTGAAAGCAAATAAATTGA
>NW_022724576.1:0-842 GCF_011630105.1 Anneissia japonica
TATAAAAAAAAATTCCAAAAATAAAGCAACACAGCAGCATACGAATAGCGTACGGTGCAAAAAAATATCTCACAGAAATCAGCAAAGCAGCAGCATACGGATAGCGTATGGTGCAAAAAAAAATATCTGTATTATAAACACAGTCAAAAATAAAACATTCAATCTACCAACATACGAATAGCGTATGGTACAACAGATTCAATCCTGTAGCATGCGAATGGCGCATGGTACACACCCAAATAAATCATACAATATAAATACAATGTAGCATACGAATTGCGTATGGTACCATACATGAATAAGAAAAAAACAATAATCCCCTCCAAATAAATAAAAAAAATTATCTGCAAACAATAATCCATGGAACTTGTAGTAGTATCAGAAACGGTGAAAATTATTAAGTTTATCAGAATCAATTCAACAATCGCGCAAGCCGCGCAAGCAAGGAATGGCCCAAACACCAGCTAAACTAGAACCAAAAGAAAAACAAAATCCTAACTGTTATAACATCTGCGTAAAAAATTACGCGTGCATGGACGGTTTCAATTCCCCATGAACAAGGAGAAAAGACCCTCATGCCACTAACACTAAAACCAGGAAAAAACAAATCCTAACTTCTACAACCACATGCGTACAAAAATTACGCGCGCGACCGGTACGCTCCCCTGCGCATGCTGTCGCTTTGTTGTTGTGGTACTGTTGTTTCTGGTTGTCCTTCTGCTTCTGTTCTGTGTTTGTTCGTTCTGGTTTTTTTTTCTGTTTTTTTTGTTTTTTTTGTTTTTTTTTGTTTTTTTGTAACTGTAACTGTAAATTCATGTAATACACTACATGTGCAAGTGGTG
>NW_022724577.1:0-1159 GCF_011630105.1 Anneissia japonica
CATCAAAGAAAGGTAAATACAGTGTGTATGTATATGTATATATTTTCAGAAAATCATATGTATTTTTTATATTTATGTTACATGGAATTACTCTACTAGTTAATGGGTTTGTTATAGTCATACAAAACATCAAGAAAAATATAACACCGTTACACTGTCCCATAGTCAGTGAGAGCTCATAGGTGTTACGCAACTGCATGTGTAAAACCTTTTTCTAGTTTTTGGTACACTTATTTCAATACAGGGTATTGTTAATGCTATTTTTAAATTCAAATTCAAAATGTTTATGTTTAAACATTAGACTAGTTCTAAAATCATAAATATGTATAAGTGTATGCATAAACAATGAAAAAAAATCAGTAAATTTCATTCTGTCAACAAATATAAATGTGAACTTAATTATTGTAGAAATACATCCTTCTTACAATTTGTTTAAGCCTATCTTTTCACGCAATTCGTCAGCTAAAAAAACATTTCCATGTTTAATTAGAGCTTCACACATTAGTTCCAGTTGGTCGTCTGAATTTGAAGTTGATCCCTGCCAAGTCATTAGCATCTTCATGATGGCCGATTCTACACTGTCGTGATTATTCATTTTAATTTTTTCAAGGACTTTAAATTTAAGTCCCAAATATAAACCAAGTTGCTTCCACTCAGCACCTACTTCTTCACTGATAAACACCAATGCGTTCTGTGATAGACAACGACCTGATATAATAGAAATGGTAAAGAGTCAAAACAAATGTTCATAGGATATGTTTATAGCCTATCAGCCATACTACGGGATGCCAACATTTCGTAGCCACGGTTTTTATGTAACCTAGACTTTACAATAACTCTGATGCAGACATTTCACAACCTGGTCATTTCGAAAGTTAGTACTGAAGTAAGCATAGTTTATCTTTTAGGCACTTAAAAGCTGTAGTTAGCCAAAGTAACTCAGTCAATCTATAGCCTTCGGTCTGGCAAAAACTCTCAATAAAAACACCTCCTGAATATGCTGGGCCCTGTCATTACCCCTTTGTCCAAGAGAGAACACAGCTAAGGAGTAATCAAGTTATATAATAGGCCAATAGGAGTAATCAAGTTACCAAATAGGCCATTGAGGCTTTCGTTGGAAGTTCGCATCCAATTTTTACGTACTCGCAGATTCCTCTTC
>NW_022724578.1:0-312 GCF_011630105.1 Anneissia japonica
ATTAGCTCGGCAATCATTGGCGAGAAAAAAAAAACTTTTTACTCTAAAGATAAACGATTAAAAAAGAAGAGAATTACATACCTATACGGTGAAATTATCTTTTCACCGAATCCTTTCGTGCTCCCTCGAAAGTCCAAAACATGGCGTTGAAGTTCCGAACGCCTTATCAGTCCCAGAAGCTCGATAAGTATTTCCAATCTCGATGAATAAAGTAATGCTCTATCCTCTAGTTTATTCATTAACTAGATGTGTATAAGAGACAGTGAAGGAACTCGACCGAAGGATTGAAACGGTCGAAAAATACATGGAGAA
>NW_022724578.1:343-540 GCF_011630105.1 Anneissia japonica
TCACCAACATCCCGCGATACGATGATTCGTCTTGCCCGGCCATTGCTTAGTTTTAATGGATGGACAGGTTCCGCCGCTTATTTATAAACCAACTATAACGATGACGTCATGGGTACTTGGAACCTTGACGTTATCAGTACGCCCTTATTTGAAAGCATCGATAGGCCGGTAACGATGACGTCATGGGTACTTAGAAA
>NW_022724579.1:0-4009 GCF_011630105.1 Anneissia japonica
TCCCCTTCCCCTTGCGTCCAATTTAATCGAAAAAGATAAACTATCCATCCGACCGCTGAATGCCAAGACAGATGTGAACGTTCTTTTGCTGTTGATACGAAAGAACGTATCCGGTTCTTCTGGTTTAGCTGTGGTCGTGGTGGGGGGTTTGTCGACTCGATCTCCCTCCTCTGCCTCGCCTCTCGACTCGGGTTTTTCGCTAGAAAACGTGTTGCTAACCGTGAGTATATTTTGGGTATTTTTTTTGAATTTGTACGTGGTCGGTTAGATGTGTATAAGAGACAGCGCTCGGTTCGAACAGGATGTCGTTCATCTCGAATGGAGAAATGCACCCTTCGATACCCGGTTCTCCTCGAGAAGTACCTATCGTGAAATTACCGTTCATGTTGAGTTCGGTGTATCTGCCTCCGAGCGCCCCTCCATCCGCTCGATTGGTCGTCCGCCGTGATTTGCATCGAGCCTTCCGAGATTTCCACCCTCACCCGAATCCATCGACCGGCGTTCACGAGATGTACGTAGTGGTAGGTCATTTCTCCCGAACCCGCGTTCACGTCGACGTGCAATTGACCGTCCGCGAGAGATATCGAAAGGTAGTCGGTGGACCCGGAAACAGTGAGAACGTGTCCGGAATTCGGATTTTCCTCCCCCTCGTCCAGTTTAAACGAAAAAGCTAAACTATTCATGGTACCACCGAAGGCCACCGAAGATGAGAACGTACTTTCGCTGTCGATGCGAAACGATGTATCGGGTTTCGGCGTTTCCACCACCACCCCCACCACTTCCTTCCTTTCCACATTTACCTCCTCCTCGTCCTCGTCGGATTCGACCGGGTTTGTCTCTGCCTCGGATCCGTCGCACGAGACCAGTCCGGTGGGTTCGAATCGGTTGTAGTTCACCTCGAAAGGAGAGATGCAACCTTTGATGCCTGGGAGTCCGCGAAAAGCGCCTATCGTGTAATGGCCGTTCAGATCGAGGTCGGTGTACTCGCCTCCGAGCTGCATCCACAGACTCGGCGCGTCTTCTAAAGTCATTCGCATCCAGCCTCTCGAAAACTCAATCCCCACCCTAATCCACCGACCGGCGTGCACGAGATTTTCGCTGCTGTAGGACATGTCACCCGCACCCGTGTTCACGTTCGCTTTTAAGCGACCGTTCTCGATCGATAATGATAGAATGTCGATGGGCCCGAAAACGGTGAGAACGTGTGCGTCTTCTTCTACGTCCAGTTTAATCAGAAAGTATAAACTGTCCATCGTGCCACCGAAGTTAGCCGAAGATGCGATCGTTCTTTCGCTTTCTACACGAAACGACATGTCGGGGGTGATGTAGTTTTTGTCGCCGCCGGCGGTGGTCGTGTTGGAGGCTGCTGCTGCGGTGGTCGTGTTGGAGGCTGCTGCTGTGGTCGTTGAGGCGGCTGCGGTGGTTGTGGAAGCGGCGGTTGTCGTTGAGGCGGCTGTGGTCGTGGAAGCTGCGGTGGTAGTTGAGGCTGCGGTGGTAGTTGAGGCTGCGGTGGTAGTTGAGGCTGCGGTGGTAGTTGAGGCTGCGGTGGTAGTTGAGGCTGCGGTGGTCGTGAAAGCGGCTGTGGTCGTTGAGACTGCGGTGGTAGTTGAGGCTGCGGTGGTCGTGGAAGCGGCTGTGGTAGTTGAGGCTGCGGTGGTCGTGGAAGCGGCTGTGGTCGTGGAAGCGGCTGTGGTAGTTGAGGCTGCGGTGGTCGTGGAAGCGGCTGTTGTCGTGGTGGAGACGCTATCAGCTGGATTGATCTCCTCCGGCCGTTTCGGTACTTCGCATGATTCCAATCCGCTCGGTTTGAATCGGTTTCCGTTAACCTCAAAAGGAGAAATGCACCCTGTTATACTCGGGAGTCCTCCGTAAGCGCCTACAGCGTAGGTGCCATCCAGGTTAAGGTCGGTGTATTCGCCACCGAGCCCTTTCCACTCGCTCCACTCTTTCAACTCCTCACCTACGGTCACTCGTAGCAAGTTTTCCGAGATATCCAGTCGGATTCGAGTCCATCGACCGGCGTTCACGAGTTCGGAACTGGTGTAGGACATGTCTCCAGAACCCGCGTTCACGTCTACCTTCAAACGACCGTCGTCCGCGAGCGATATCGACAGAAAGTCGAGGGATCCGAAAACGGTGAGAACGTGTCCGTTGCGGCTTTCGTCCAGTTTTATCGAAAAGGATAAACTCTTTATGTTGCCACCGAAGGATGCCGAAGATGCGATAGTCCCGACGCAGAACGATTTGTCGGGTGTGATGCCCGAGTGGTATTCGGGGTTTTCCTTTTTGCACGAGGCTAGTCCTTCGGATCGTATCTGGTAACCGTTGACTTTCACCGGAGACAGCCATCCGTTGACGCTTCGCAGTTGGTCTAAAGTTCCCATCGAGTAGTTGCCGTTCAGGTTCAGATCGGTGAACGAACCTTCGAGAGGCATCCACTCGCTCTGCTTATTACCTGCGGTGACCTTCGTCGAACCGTCCGAAATCTCAACCCTGATCGGATTCCACCGACCGATCTGCAGACGATTCTCGCTGTTGTAAGACATGTCTCCGGAACCGGTGTCGATGCTCACGCTCAGGTGGCCGCCCGCGAGGGACATGATGAGATAATCGGTGTCGCCGAAGGCGCTGAATATATGTCCGTCGAGATTTTCGCCCCCTTCTTCGAATTTCAACGAGAAAGATACGTTGGTTGTACGTGGAAACGTGGGCATTTTGTCAGTGTATCGTCGGTCGTCGCCGATTCTGAAACAGCTGGCCGGAATCTCCGATCGGTAAGTATCGTTTAATCGCTCTTGAAGGCGCGGAGAACATTCGATGAGAATCCCTTGTAAAAAGAAGATAAACTACTATGAATAATTAAAATTAGGAGTGAAGCTGAACCATTACTTTTTATCCTGTCTCTTATACACATCTAGATGTGTATAAGAGACAGGTACACCACCGACGCGATGTTGCTCGTCCGGTTGAATGTCGAACGAAATCCTCAATTCGTTTCTGTTGTCCGCGATGACGTCGTCTCCAACGACAAATCGGCTGTTGGTGGTGCGTCGGAATTTGTACGATTTACGCGATACGGTGCTCTCTGTGCGACCGCTTAATGCCAGCGTCGACCGGTCGTTGTTCAGGTTCCGCACAACGACCGACCGACGATAGGGTTGGAATTTCCATGTGGTTCACGGTAATTCCTCTGACGCAACCGACGAACGAGTCCTCCGTCGACGCGTTCGTTGCGCCCAACGCGTAATTTCCCGAAAGAATGGTGGTCGTAATTCCAAAGGTATCCTTCAGCGAATTGGTTCCAGTGATACCGTCCACTATCACCCGAAGCCATCCACCGAGCCTATTCACCGTTACATCGTGCCAACGGTTCGTGTCCAATCTTCCCGCACTCTTTGCAGACCACGTTTCGCTTCCGATTCGGAAAGTTGCCGTCCGAGGAGCTGTCTCTTATACACATCTAGATGTGTATAAGAGACAGCTGCGCAGTAGCAAGCAATCGCTTGGATCTTCCAACTTGAGACCGAATGTGATGTTCATCTTATGTCGGTACTCGGGTGCAGAGTTGACAACTTTAAATGTTTCACGAGACGAATTTTGAAATCTGTACGACGTTTCTCTAAATTCGGTAGACGAGACGGTAACCACCAATACTACAAGTGTTATCCAGCGTAACATTGTGTGGTTTTTGGTTTTGGGTTGTTTTTTTTTTTTCTTTTTTTTTCCTCTATTTGGAATGCTAATATCCGATGACGTGGATCGGGTTTCTTTATATAAAAGAAAAAGCGGGATAAGAAAAGAATTCAGATAACGCTTCGGAATGATACAGTTAACATCTATTCTACTCATCGCAGTCGTATCGGGCAGTTGCGGCGCCGCCACCACCACCACTGCCGCAACCGCAACCGCATCCGCCATCGATGTTACCTATTGGAACGAGACCGTGTTTTTGATACGCGACCTTGCTGCAATGACGAATTACAACGAAGGGGTGGTAAGAAGTTGGTCT
>NW_022724579.1:4026-6390 GCF_011630105.1 Anneissia japonica
GGGTTTCCGAGTACTTGCGATCACATCATGTTCGCAGACTTCTACCAGCATCTGAGCACGTACAAGAACGCCGTGAGATGCGTAGTGGCGTCTTCTCAATCTTCGGTTGCCAAAGATATCGTGCGGGCCATCGGCGAAGTGAAAATAAGCATATCCAACAAGCTGACGTCATCGAATTTGCTCGATGACCGGAAAGGTCTACCGGTAGCTTGTACGCGGATGCGAGGAGATGATGCAAAAATGTATCGTAACTCTCTTTATTTGAACTGGTTTCACGATTTCATCAGCATTTCGTCGGATAGACTAGAGAAAGTTTTCGTAAATTAGCTTTCTTTTTGTCACTAGTATTTAAGTCAGTCGACAAGTAAATTTGTAAGCAGTTACAAGATGAAGATCATTCTGTTAACATCGATGCTATTCTTCGCAACCACATCGGCTTGCACTACCGATGCTACCTATTGGAAGAGCACGGTGGACTTGGTACGCAAGCTTGCTTCGAAAACCGAAGATAACGCAGCGGATGCAAGAAAGTATTCCCCGTTACCGGACGTAACAAGGGATCACGTGTTCGACGTCGAATATTACGGGTTTCCTAACACCGCCGATTTCGTCATGTTTGCGGACTTTTACCAACATCTGGGAACGTACGAGAAAGCCCTGAAGAGCGAATTACCAACCAACTACTCGATCGGGATAGTCGAGACTATCGAAGAAGTGAGGAATAGCATATATAAAAAACTGAAGTCGTCGAACTCGCATGCCATGCTGAATGATCGGAAAGGTGTAATTGTAACTTTCTAGATGTGTATAAGAGACAGATATGAAGTCGGTAAACCCGAAAGCGGTGAAAACGTGCCCGTAATTTTACATATTCGTTAACCAAGTGGCTGGAAGAATTGAAAATTTGCGATTTCCCGTCGTTGATTTATGGCCAACTCCGACAACGTGGTCCGACTCAGCCCAAACCGATTCATCGGTGGGGTCAGTCTTAAGCCATCATGAGAAATATTAAACACGTTTAATATTCTACTACGCGACTACCCCAGACGCACACAATCGCGTCTGCGTTCAACTCACACAGACCCGACGCGACAACAAATCGCGTCGGGCTGCGTCGGCCGACGCTGTCTGAGTTGGCCTTAACACGAGTCAACGCATGGTCACGGAACAGAGCACGGAACAGGTTGCCATTATAATCTCCAAATCGAATTTGTTTTTGTGCGAGTTTTGAAATTAAATAAACAAAAAAATATATATATATACGATTCGTATTGTCTGATATTTTTCTATGACGTAGTTGTGAGATGCTGTTATAAATTTGTGGACATTTTCACTGCAACATTCACATGTAAACAAAACAGAAATGGAGACACATTGGAGCATCGAATATCACGAGAAGGACGGTAACTTAATCACGAACGTCTACCAACCGAACGAAGACGTGAACGACGTCGCATTCGACGTATCTGTCGTCCGCACTCCAAACGGTCGGGGGTTTTCGATGACCATTAGAGCGGAACGCACGGACGAGAACAGAAAGAAGAGTGGATGGAATCTGGTTTTCGTTGCGAAAGGCGATGCGATCTTGGCCACCGTTCATCGGCCCGACGACGACGACGCAGATGCCATGCTGACGGTATCCGTCGTTCACACGTCAGAGGAGAGAACGTTCGTTAGATCGTTCCGTGCAACGTGCGAGATAGGCGGTCTTCGGATGAACGAGATAAGTTTCCTCATTCCCTATCTGGATCACCAAGGTCCCGAAAGAACGAGCAAGGGAACTACCAAGATATCGGGATTCGTAACGTCGAACGGCGTGCGAAAGACCGATGGCGGGTTGACAACCGATCGGTTGCGATGGACGACGCTCACTCTGGAACAGATCGAACTCGATGACGTGTGCGTTCCGTTGATCTCGAATGATCTCGAAGTCGTGAACGAAGACGATCGGACCTTTGTGGCCGAAACACCTTTCTGGACGAAATAAATATTTAAATAAAAAGGAACCTTTGTCATATTATATTTACGACTATGTCGGGTTGGACGATGAACATCGATGAAACAGACGGTCTCGTGATCGTACGTGTGACACGGCCGAACGAAGATGGTCCAACCAGAGTTGCGATGTTGACCGTTTGCGTCGACCACACCTCTCTGAATGGAGGCTTTGCGGTATCTTTTCAGGCCCGTCGTAAAATCGGCATTTGCGGTTCGAGTACCGTGTACATGGTCGTTCCATTGCAAAGGGCTGCAAATACCGAAAGTTTGGGTACGACCAAGATAGCCGGTGCGGTAACGTGGAACGGTATGCGAAAGACGGAATCCGTCATCCTCAAAGATCAACTGAAATGGACTACACTCAAC
>NW_022724579.1:6480-6798 GCF_011630105.1 Anneissia japonica
ACTAAATTTTGTGTGGTTTTTTTTTTTTTTTTTTTTTGTCACCGCGATGAAATTGATGCAGACCGAATTGGCGGAACACAATCCGGAGAAAATCGCGTTCGCGTTTGATCGCTTCGGGAAGAAGAAGAAGAACAACAACGACGGTTATTGCCTCGGTGGCAGATTTGCAGATGCGTTCGCTGCTCTGCCCTCCTTGCATACGCTCGTGCTGGTAGACGTACCCGTTGGCGATTCGTTCTTTGCGCGTCTGATGGCCGACTGCGGAGCGCTGCGACACGTCGAGTTTGTGCGTTGCAATTCCTTGGTGTTCGGAGAGCG
>NW_022724579.1:6831-11848 GCF_011630105.1 Anneissia japonica
CATCAGAACCGGTTTGTGCGGTCGTTCACCCGTGAGCTTTTGGTACAGCATCGATTCGAGTAATTCGGTGCATTCGTTACAAGTTTTCTGCAGATGGACCATAGTGAAGTTCAACTTGGATGTTTCTCGTTACCCGGCGTGCTAAGAGATTACGTTTTGAATACCCAATGCTACACATTTTGAAAATAAATAAATAACAACAAAATAGACTATTTACTTTTTTTTTTGTATAGTTTTTTTTTATTACAAAATTTGTTCTTTTTCTTCAAACATTGTTGTCGGATACCCTCCTTGCTCTGTAACTCGAACGTCCCTCTTTCTCGAACGGTCTGTATCTTCCGGATTCTATTTTTCTTCTGATGCAGTAAATACACGCACCGACGATTAGACAGGATACAACAGCTGTAGCAACGCCTATTGTGACGATTGCCGGTATGTTACCACGAAGATCGCCTGAATCGGATGCCAACGCACGTGCGTCTCGGTAGAACATCCATTGGCCTTTCCCGCCGATAAAAGCATCGTCCACCGTGAGGTTTTCTTGACCGTGGCCGGAAAGTTTTAGACAATTTTTCACGTCTATCAGGTTATGTGCTTCGCAATGCAAACTGTGTTTAACACTTAACTTGTATGCGTTCGCCATCGAACAAGCTGCTGCTGTTGCAATCAGTAGACAGAAAAATTGGACTCTCTTCATCTCGGTATGTTGCTCTGTAATGCTACTCTGGAGATTAACGTTCGATTCTTATACGTTCGAAGCGCAAAACGACAACAATGGCGTGGTGAGCCTGGGTTTCCGTCCTCCTCCTCCTCCTCCTCCGGTCCTCGTACACATTTCGGGTCTGTTGCCGGATAGAAAGTTTCACGTGCAGAACGGTACTTTCAGCTTTCTCGAAGGTGGGTCGGTCGTGTTCAGGAAGACGTCCGGTCGAGCAACGGTGGTCAATGGCAAGATGTGTATAAGAGACAGCTTGGGATGGGTTCTCGATCTCGAAAGCGTAGATTTGATGGACTTCGATCTTTGGGGTGCTTCGTACTCCTGCAGCGGAGACCCGCGAGGCGAAACCGCGTCGTGCAGTCTCGAACTCGTTGCAGGCTGCGTCGGGTTAGTCGTGCTCGCCCTTCTCCTGTGGGCAATCTGTGTCGCTGCCCGAATGCATGTTTCGAATCGCAAGGAGGCAGAGGATGCATTGGAATTCAGTCGACGCTGAAGAAACGTTTTAATCTTTTCGCGAAACCGCCGGCCGGAAGCGAGTGACCTCCCGGATCGAGTCTGTGCAACTGGTAGCACATCTCTCGGTGCACGGCCTTGACGGCCCGTCGCACGGTCGACAGAACGTGCGAGAACAGCGGCCAGCAGTTGTAAGCGACCACGACGATTATGATTAGATATTGTCGTACGAAATCCAGGAGGAGATCGAAGTGAAACACGAAACACACGTCGTCCTCGTAGGTAGGAGTGCAGTCTCCGTGAATCGGTTTCCACACGAAAAAATTCAACGGGTAGTAAACCAGGTATCTGGTGAAAGTTATCGAACGGTACCAGCGCAACCGTTCGCAAAAAACAGCTTGGCCGTCATCCTATGGAAAGCGTAACTGAGAATATTTTCCCACGTTCTGAAACTGTCGCATCCGTCTATCGTGTGCCACAGCGCTTGAAAACCTTCCATGCTCTCCTGAGCTTTCTCTCTCCTACCTTTGTTGATGATGAGGTGCTTGACGACCTTCGTGATTTCGTAGAGAACATGGCACACCCGACCCGTGATCTCCCTCGATGCAACTATCATCCAGCTGCCGACCAGACAGAGAAGAGCGACGATGATCGCTATCGGAAAGTACGCGTGAAACGGTAACCATCTGTACGCGTTTCCAGCAGGGCGAGTTTGACGCCCATTTGTTTGTTTCCCCTTTTTCAACGACAAATTAAACAAAAACAAAGGCACAGATATACATGTATATATTTGTTTTATTACAAAAAAACAAAAACAAAAAACACAGAAAAATCACTGTGGTAGTGGTGGTGGTGGTGGTGGTGTTGGTGGTGGTGGTGTTGGTGGTGATGATGATGATGATGGACGATCTATTTCTTTAGATTTGAGAAAACGGATCCGCATCAGACACCAGCAAACGATTTCTGCCAAACAAATCGCCCAACCGATTAGGGCTAGTACGGCTAACTTCGGCGTCGAATCTTCCGTTTCAGCAACGTTATATGAAGAATGTAGACCGGATTTGAGACCAGATTCGAGACCGGATTCGAGACCGGGTTCGAGACCGGATTCGAGCTTGACGCCGGAGCGGTATTCGATCTGATTTTTACAGTCGAGCTCGACGCCGTCGTGGTGTTCGATCGAATCGTTACAGTCGAGCTCGATGTTCGAGTGATCTACGACAAGGTCGATTCGGTGCAATTGCCGTCGATCAAACTGTAATCGGGATCTTGCTTGCAGGAGCAGTTCTTCAATTGGCTGCAATGTTGCGTAGACATTTCCACGAGAAAATCTTTCGACGTCACGAATATGACATTTCGGCTCTCGTACAATCTCATGTTCGTGATCGGTTGTCCGATCACGCGCACGTTGTACAGCAGAACAGATGGCGATTCCCGTCTCGCAACCAAATTCAAGACGCGGCCGTGGTCCGTTCCTGCAAAAACGACGGTGTGATGCTGGCTCGTCCTCACCACCAACGTCTTCAATCTGTAGCGTTTTCGAACGAGCGTAAACAACGGATCTTCCCCTACGATCGGTTCGTGCATCAACGGATGCGATTTGATGAAATTTAGATTATCGTGCGGAGCCGCATCGAATCGGATGCGGAACAACCGCCCCGCTGCGAGTCCGCGATCGGCGACCACGGACACTTGGTCAGCTTGAGTAGACCGTTGTCAAAGTTGTCCCTGATGTGGTCGAGGTCGAATCTGCACACCGCGGAAGCCGGCATCTCGTGATCTCCGGTCGTGAAAATTGCGTAATAGAAGATCTTCTTCCCTTCGACAACTCTTGCGACGTCCTGCAAGTAGTTAAAGTGGAAGGTGAAATCTCCGCGAAACGAACAGTCTAGTCTCGCTTTCAAAAAGCTCGTCCACGTCGATTCGAGTATCGCACTATTACCGCCTCTGTCCTGGGTACAAACACGGGCTATTCGGGAATAGTACATCTTCTCCGTGATTTGAGTTTCTATCGAAATTTCACGAAAGAATAAATAAACCTCGTTATCTTCCTGGTACGAGCCCACGAATACCGGGTCGTTGAGCCATATGGAATCTGACTTTTTGGATATGAGAGGCGGATACCCCCCCCCCCATCGACCTCGTGAACGCGGACACTCTGCCGGTGAAATCGGCAACCGTCGCAGCGTAAAGGCTACCGTCCGCAAAGACCGTGGTGACCTTTTGGTCCACGCCGAACGGACACTTGTACAAAGCGTCCGTCGCGTTCGTCTCCCATCGATTCGCTAGATTCCACGTGTCGACCTCCTTCCCATTCAGAATAACGCATCTCGGTTTCTGCGCGTAGGTTCCGCAAACGAGCAGGTTCCCGGTCGTAGCATCTGGCATTATAACTTTGATGTAATTCTGGCAATCCTCCTCTTCTTTTCCTTTTAGATAGCACGTTTCCATCGACATTGAGTCCGGTATCCATTCCAATTTCGTTGCCGCTGACACGTCCAACCCTTCGTTCAGATCGAATGCGAACAGCGATTTACTCGCGCCGACCAAAAGAGCCGGCCACTCGGCCATGACAAGTATTTCCGATATGTGCGTAATACCGATTCTCGTCGCTGAATCGTCGTAGAATTCTTTCGCCGAAGGCGTTACGTCTTCCGTCGGCATCGGGAATACTACGACGACGACGATGCAAAGAAGCTGAAATAGTAATATAAGATACATCGCATCCACTAACGGAATCCATATTGAGCCCTCCTCCTCTCACCACCCCATTTTATGTACTCGCCACCAAGCGCACGTCGTCATCATCATCACCTGTCGTCGACGCATGCTTCGACGTACGCCAACATCGTTCGAGTCAACCCCTCGTACGCGTGGTCGCAAACCGTACCGTATCGATCGTGGGAACAGACGCAGTAGATGTCATCCGTCAAGTCCGAATATACGCATTTGCCACCGTTAACTACGCATTTCGCGCAGTCCACTTTGCCCATCGGCTTCTCTTCCACCTGCTCGCACACCGGTCCCGTGAATCTTTCGAGGCACATGCAGTATTTGGACTTGCCGTCTGATTCCAAAGAACCTTTGACACCGCAACGACTATCGTCGCATTCGACTCTCCATCCGAAGACGAACGTGGCCAGCACCGCGATACAACAGGCAATCAACACTATTACCAATATCACCCTGAGGTGGTGGTCGTGGGAGACGAAGTTATTGCATTCGTTACGTTTACCGCTGTCAGGTTCGAATCCGGCGTCCATATTACAACGGATACCACAATAGCTAACGTAACTACGATGACGGTCGCGATGCTTACCACGATTACCGTCTTCGACACAGCTGGTCTACGCCGAACCATCGTGTGTGCGTTTGCGTGTGTATATAGTGCCTTCTCATTTTGTAAGTCGACACTACATTAATGATGGAGATCACGATGGAAGATTTACCGTCTATGATGAACAACACCCGCGAGCACGTACGAGATTATTTTGACGGCAGATGTGCTGCTGTTGCTGCTTCTCCTCCACCTCCTCTTCCTCTTCGATTCAAATCTGCATCGTGTGATGTTACTGCGACGTACCTTGCTGGACCGTACGTTTCGTCGATCGGTATCTGGAAGATTGGATTAAGCGTCACGATGGATGGGACGGATTCGTTGATTTCTTTTCTCCAACACCGATGCCCGTATCGAAACTGATGATCGTCGGTTTGGGAATTATTGGACTGTTGTGCACAATCACCATGTTGAAAAAATAAATAAAGATTTTACATAAAATGACCACGGCGGTTTCATACGCACTATATTGGGACAATAAGTGTTTTCAACGCGCCTTTCATATATTT
>NW_022724580.1:0-891 GCF_011630105.1 Anneissia japonica
ATCGTGATATGTACGGGTCCGTGATGTCTGAGTGACGTTTTTTTATTCTTTGTTTAAAGCGGGGGTATGTTTTAATAACAGTTGTAAAATAATATATTTAAAATAATGGTAGTAATAAAAAATTATAATGATGAAAATTAAAATATTCGTAAATAATTAGGACTATAATAATGATAATAATAAAAATACTTGAATTAACGTATGTTTGTTGATGGTAGTGTAGGCTCTATAAAATAAGGAGATGTAGGAGACTTGATTATCTTTCCATTACAACAAAAAGAAACTATTATAAGTTCGTGTTACTCTACGTCAGGTGCGTTTTTATCTGTATTATTTTTGAAAAATGTCTGGAAAAGCCGAGTCTACTGCTACTACCAACTCTGTGGTTATTCGAGGAAAAAATATAAACATGGAAACTGAAAGAATTGCACGAGAAATCAATTCAGAGTTTGTAGCATATAAACTAGGCAATAATATGGAATATAGAGGAGATATGAACTGTAATTTTTTCAACTATTGCGAAAAGATGTATAATGCATGCGATGAACATCTTTATAATTTGACAAGAGAAGTATCGCTTGATTCAAATGAGAATATTAAGACGTTTTTAAAAGACGTTTTAACAGAGATGTTTAGTGATAATATCATAAACTGGGGCTGTATAATGATGGTGTTTGTGATTGGAGCGAAATTAGCTGTGTTATGTAAAGATAAAAACAGAATTGATTTGATTGATCAAGTAATACAGAGTGTAGACAAATTCGTGAAGACGGAATTTTTGGAATCGATTAATTTGCAAGGAGGATGGGTAAGTCACATTTTTTGTGTGTTAACAATCGTTGATTAATAAATTCAAACTGCAATTTGTTTCTCTATATATTTTATATATAC
>NW_022724581.1:0-690 GCF_011630105.1 Anneissia japonica
ATCCACTGGAAGGAATCCCAATATCTGCAGATGGATCCGTTTCGGCCTTCCAGGCCTCATCAGTGCAGCTAGGGTACAGAACCAAACGAAACATTCGACCAGTTTTAATTTTAAATAGTTTTGCATTATGTGGCCGTTTGCTGTTTTATGGGTTTTTCCGATTTGCCTTTTAAAATTTATATATTATTAAAGAATCTCTTTTGAGATCCAGCGGGCCGCCACAGATGCACGGTAGAGATTGCATCTTTAGATCTCCGATCTTGTTCACAAATTCACGGACTAGTGCTGTCTCGTAAGAATTTCGTAGGACGCGTTAAGAATGACAAAATATTCTCTGTATCTACTGGAACCGAGCCGTATAGCTTGTATTCCACTATTTGCACTCACACTTGGGCTGTGTATATATATATATATTGCCTTGGTTTGGCTTTGTAATCATTAGTGGTCGTGTGACTAGTTTGGGCCCTACCTAAGCTGGTCGAATGTTTCGTTTGGTTCTGTACCCTAGCTGCAATGATGAGGCCTGGAAGGCCGAAACGGATGCGTCTGCAGATATTGGGATTCCTTCCAGTGGATGCTTAGTTTATTTTGTCATTCTGATCGGATTTTCTCTACTGTTACGTTTTAATTTTAAATAGTTTTGCATTATGTGGCCGTTTTCTGTTTTGTGGGTTTTTCCCATTTGCCTTT
>NW_022724582.1:0-825 GCF_011630105.1 Anneissia japonica
TGCTTGAGTTAGTACGTTGTGTGTTTGTAAATGTATTTTTGGCGGTTGTGGCCTGCATCGTAGTATGTTGTGTGCTTGAGTTAGTACGTTGTGTGTTTGTAAATGTATTTTTGGCGGTGTTGGCCTACGTTGTGTGTTTGAGTTAGTACGTTGCGTGTTTGTGCTAACACGTTGTGTGTTTGTGCTAGTACGTTGTGTGTTTGTAATTGTATTTTTGGCGGCGTTTGCCTTCCATAACATGTACTCCATCATAATGGAATATGGTTTTGGGCAAAACCCGTTAAATTCTGCTACATTCCTGTGTTGCAGAGCATCCATTATTTTGTATTCCTTGGCCATTGTTTTCTTGTATTCTTCATCTTCATATTTTTTTGACAACAACCAGATTGTTTTGGTATATAGCTTCCAGTACAACACCAAATGCACCGTGCCCAATCTCATTTTGACATGAGATTTCGCTCCAATTGAACTTTCGAATACCTTCTATATCACAGTGCTTGTTTGAAGTGCAAGAAATTTTGGGAATTTTAAAGGACATCTTGCTTCCTTGTGCTCATCTTGTCAACTGTACTCATTTCTGTTATAGTACTAACTCTTTATATAAGTGAACTGTTGCTCCAACCACCTGAATTCTCATATTACTTAATTTCAATTAAGACAATCTATAAAATGGACCCCATATGTTTTGCTACTTTCTAAAACCTAACAGAACATAATTTATGTCAAGTGTGGTCACATTGCCTAGTCAAATTGTCTGTGCTGAAGATTTGGTCCTTGGTGGGATGGAGGTGTTATACCACCAGGGATGGACATACAGTACTGGAG
>NW_022724583.1:0-623 GCF_011630105.1 Anneissia japonica
CAGCATTCTTTATTACAAACAATCAATCGATTTAATTGCTTTTAAAATTCATACATAACAAAACACAAAAAAAAAACATGAATGTAAATAATTTAATGAATTCCGATTTTATTGAATTACCACCATAGCTTAATAATTCAAAGTTACAAATAATACAAGATCAGATTGTAAATCTATTCCCAACTCGGTTTATATCTGTTACTTCAACCAGTACAACGAGTTGGTATCTCCTCCATGGTTGAAAAAAGAGAACTGCTTTTGCGCTAGACTAGTTGGATTTGCGTACAAAGGATGCCGCCAGCTCTAACATGGGAAACTCATTCCAACGAGTTGCCATACGCTCAATTGTACACAAACACATGTATTGCTGCATTTTGTTGTTGGCGGTCGTACGTCTCTATCTTTGGCTGTCTGCCACGATCGAGAGATAGCATTCCATACTACCGAATTTTCACACAGTTTATTACACACACACAAACACAATCTCGGTGGCTTGGCCATTCGTTCTTATGTGACTAATTGTGTAGAGTATAGTCTGTATTTCAGTCGCTGCAAAACATCTGATATTTTAGAGGTTGCCTGTCGGGACCTACCCTTTTAAATTTGAGTTGCCCGACGTAAAT
>NW_022724584.1:0-1585 GCF_011630105.1 Anneissia japonica
TCTGATGAGTTACAGCAATTTGAAATTTTCATGAGATTTGGCTAAAAAACTAATCTGACAGACAACTGCTGATATCTCTCTTGAAATTCTGGTACCGTTAAATAGAGAAAAAGATTCTCTTTCCAATGATATGCAACTCGATGATGTCCGGACTAGTGAGAATTATATAGGTCAAGTCACGTGACCTTGGCCTTTGACCCAAAATATCACAAAAGTATATATCTCGATTTTTGGAAAATTCACACCTCAGTTAGGACACTTATCCCACATGATGCCCTTAAAGTTTCATTGGGGGCAAATGAAATACATTAGCTGTAGACTACATTTTGTGCCTAGGTATTGATAGTTTCAATGAGTTTCCAGGAAATCTGCTGATAGATTCCATAAAAATTGGCACCATAGTATAGTGAAAATCAGGGGCCCCGTGACCATTTTTCTTGGACTAAGGTTTCACTGCTGATTTAGCATCACTAGTGTCTCTCTACATATTGATTTTTGACAATTTTCATGGCAGCCATCTTGAATTTCAAAATGGCTGCCATCATAGCTTTTTGAAATCATGTTTTTTGAACTCAGTTGACACAAAACCATATAATTTGACACCAAATTTAGCGTTTTTCACCAAATAGAAGTGGAGTTACATGCCAAAATATTAAATTTTCGATGGTTTTTTATGGTGGCCATTTGAATTCCAAAATAGCTGCCATCCTAGATATATTAAACCATGTATATTGGACTCAAAGAGCCCAATAACATATGCTTAAACACCAAATTTATCATTTTTCATCAGAGAAGTGGAATTACAAACTAAAATATTCGATTTTTGAGGATATTTATGGCGGCCATCTTGAATTTCAAAATGACCACTATCCTAGCTTTTTGAAACTATATTTATTGTATTCAGAGAGCCCAAAATCATATGATTAGATCCAAATTTACCATTTTCCATAGAGGAAATGTGGAATTATACTGAAAAATTATTTTTTTACCATTTTTAAGGCGGCCATCTTGAGTTTCAATATGGCTGCCATTTTACGTTTTCGAAACCTGTCTCATTGGCTTCAGTGACCATAATAACATATAGTTAGACACCAGATTTGCCCTTTTTCTTTTGTGATATTTTGGGTCTTGAATCTTCTTCTCTATCCAATGGTACCAGAATTTCTCCAATACGTTGAGTTTCAAGAGAGATATCAGCAGTTGTCTGTCAGAGATGAGTTTTTTAGCCAAATCTCATGAAAATTTCAAATTGCTCTAACTCATCAGAAAATGCTGGCGCGGAGCCAAAAATTTCACTGTGGGGTTATCTCAGGTAGAACCCCCAACATGCAAAAATATTGGGCGATTTGAAGGGGGTCGGGCAAATAAGTGTGTTGGATTCATATGGAATGACTCAATTGCATAAGTATGTATATTGGCTTCCCGACCCAGGGGCATTGGACTATGATGCTTTTTCATTAGACTGGGAAAATATACATTTTTATGCATTTCCTCCTTTTTGTCTTGTGCTTAAATGCCTGAAAAAAGTAGTTGAGGATCGAGCAAAATGTATACTTTATAGTACTGAATTGGCCAACCCAACCTT
>NW_022724585.1:0-8447 GCF_011630105.1 Anneissia japonica
ACTCAGGAAAGGTTAAATAAGCAATATATGGCCACTTGTCTCATCCCCGCACCCCCCCTTTAATGAAACAAATTACCGAACATAATTCATAAAAGTAAAGTAGTTTATGAAATTTTGTACTTTGCTTATACTTTCAAAGATAATAAGGTACAGGCAGTTGATGAATCTTGCAGTTGATGAATCAAAACCAGTTACTACCTATTATAATATTAGCCATGTGCTCTGGGAGCTTACCCCAATGTAAGCATGGTTATTACGTTGATCTGACTAAATTGTATTACTACAGTTTGCTCTAATCCATTTCATATCAATCTTGATGGTATCGAAGATGCCAATATTTTTTCTTGGAATTATGAATTTGTTGAAAGCTTTTAACTTTAAATGTTTAATTAAGTACAGTCTCGTCTTTCGATTTTCTTGGCCATAGTGCTGTCAGTTTATTTGCCGATGACTTGATAAGACTGAGTCATACTGAGGACTACTTAACAGCCTCTTGTAGAGAGCATCTTAGCTCAGTTGACTAATCTGGTGGTAGCTTCTGGTGAGCTGAACCCTTGAGATCACTAGGTCCCTGGTTCAACTCCCATTGATGCTGTCTTTGTGTTTCAGCTGGAGGGCTGAAATGCAAGTTATGGTATATAGCGCACCGTCTTTTGAATGAGATGTTTAAGCCATTGGTCTCATGTGCATTTTGCCCCATGGCCCATGTGCATGTTAAAGAATGCAGTACACTCTTGGGTTATCCTTGGTGTTCACATCAAATAAATCCAATCCACCTTAAACTGTCCATCTACTGTACTTAATTTAAAACAATACCCCAGTGGATACCATCCTGGTATCTTTAGGGTCGAATCCAAAAGTTTTAATTGAAGAAATACAATTAATAAAATTTATATGACATTCCAATATACAGTATACCGTAAAATCTTGAATTGGAGCCCAATGGGCTTAATCTCGTGATGAAGCCCATCTCCAATTGAAGCCCCTCTTTCATGGGCTTTTTTTCAAGATAGTGTAGTCTTCTTTTTGTGATAGTATGGTACGGCATTCATTTTGAAAAAGAAGCCCCCCTCTTTACTTTACAAAAGTAGCCTTGAAATGAAGTACAGTTGATGATGAATTAATAATAATACTTACTTCCTGTTCTCTTCAATCTCCCTCATTCTATCATCATTTTCTCCCAAGGAATTGTAGTAGAAAATTATATTCTGGTCTGGATATCCAACCTGAATGGTACAATTTTAAAATAATTAAGTGTATAATAGTTTAATTTTACTGTCTTATGTAAAAATTATCTAACCTCTATGTATCTAGCTCTAAATGTCTAAATGCATAAGGTAATCACAGGGATCCCAATCCTCCCGGAAGTGGCAGAAGTCTCTCAGAAATCAGGAAGGCCTACCACATTCCTGTGAGCAAGGAAGAATCAAATTCACGACATTTGCATGTTTTTACCAATTTTTAATATGGTATTATCATTTATAATTCAGATTATATTTAGGTGTGTGAAACAGGATGTGGATCCTTTCACCGTGGGACCCCTGCAATAATTAATTCGGTAGCAACATTTGTGTGGAAAAAAATCACAATTACTCCTAATAACTAAAGATTCCACCATAATGCAAGATGTAGATAAATTTAGCATTAATACTTTGCTTATATTTTCTTTAATTATACCAACGAAACCACCTTTTACTTTCATTTTTTTATGCTCTTGTTATGGCACAGCATGTTCATATTGGTAATTAAATAATAATAATAAATAAAGATTTATAAAGCGCACATCTCTACCAAAGGTGCTCAAGGCGCATAGACAATTAAACCAACAAGATTCAAATAATTCCCAGAAGAATTTTCAGCAAAATCCAAATACAAATTATCCCATCGATGCAATGTTGCTCCCCATATAAGTATACGCAGATACCCAAAGGCAGTATGTTGAGCATCAGCACCCAGGATAAGCCCAGGGCTCCACTACCGTGCACTGCAACAGGAGCTGCATTGCGTCGACAGATAAAAGTGGTATCATGTGGTTAGTTTTCTTTAAATTTTATTAATTTTTTTTTTTGTGAGTAATATAAATTCAACAGAGAAACATCAAGGTAGTCTATACGCCTCAGTGAAAATCCTAAATAATTCCAGAAAAATTTCAAGCAGAATCCGCATACCAAATTATCCCATCGAGGCAGTCTTGCTCCCCACACCATGAGAAAATGTCCTGTATTCTAGTCTGCATGTACATTCAGCCAATCACAAACCTGTATTTTGTATGTGAACAATGGGTGGCCTTAATTTATATCAAAACTTAGTATTACCATTGGATCTGATATAAAACAATATAACCATTGGACCTCCGATAAATCGTACAGAAATGTAGTATTTATTTGAAATTGAAACAGTATCTATCAGTAATATAGAATATACAAACGCAACCTTATTATTTTCAAAAGTCAAATATGACGTTTCCTGGCATTTCAGAACAAACATGTTCATTAAAGTAAATATAAATATACATATTGTGAACAATTTGAAATTAATTTCAAGTCTGTTCGACTAGTATTTACAGAGATATGAGCATACAAGGTCAAAGGTCAAATTGCCAGAAATGGCATTTCCGGCCATTTTTCAGCAAAATGTTCTATTAGCGCAAATAGTAATATATACATTGTGAACATTTTGAGACCATTTAGAAACTTCTACCATCAGTGGTTGCCGAGATATAAGCACAAATATCACAAACCGCCATTTTTTTAAAGCGCCCCCAACGAGTGAAAAACGAATCTACAAATTGGACAATTAGCTGAAAATTGTTTGTTGTGGTGTCATTGATCACATAAAAGTGAAAAATCAAACTTGGCTAAATAATTGAAGTAAGGGCAAAAAAATGACAAATGCCTCCTGACTATAGGCAGAACAGAGGGATTGTCACAGAATCTAGAGCCACACCTACTGTAAAAAGTGTGTGTTAGTCATCAAAATCAATGCTGCTTTAAGCACGCGTTTTGTCTGGCCAAGATTCAGTTGTTAGGCATAAAACTTTCTATAGTTTAGGGTATCTAATAAGATTATGACTGGAAATAAGCAATTATAGTAATGTTTTGAGTACACTATAGGAAATAGAACTTGAAAAAACTATTATTTCCTGAAGGGAACTTTCATAGTTAATGACTCCTAAGGCTTTTAACTATTTCTCGTACTAATTAATTGACTACATGTTTGATGAATAACTCTGGAACAAGAGACATACGAATATATATAACCTGGGTAGGAAGGGGGTGGGCGGCTGATAGTAATTGTATATGTAATAGTGTTTTAATGACGGTGTGTTACAGTACTTATCGCTTTAATTGTTTGTCCTCATTATTTTCTCTGTTCATGCATGTAACATTTCACACACCTGATGATGCTGGCAGTGGATTGACTGCCAGCGAAAGCTTGTGTCTAATAGTAACAACTTTAAAGTAGTCTCAGAGTGCTCCCTGATCATTACCTGTTATCGGAATTTGTTCAGATGAACAGGGCTATCACTACTGTACTTTTACTATGAAAAACTCTAGAACAATTAATAAAATATTTTTCTGAATACAGTATATATATGAGTATACAGACCCTGATTTAAAAGGCGCGCGATCGCGCCGGCGCACCTTCGCGCTCCTCAAAATGATGCGAGGAGAGCAGTCATAGCGCTCCTGAATTTTCCTAGGGAGCGACAAAAAATACAGTTTCATTACATAGCAGGCAGCGTGTACGTCGTGTATACTGAACTGTGAATCGATGCACTCTCTCTGCGCACAGCTACCAAAGGCAGCGGTAGGCATTGATGGATAATAACCACATGTTTGTGTACTGACGATCCGATTACTGCCTGCAGTTTTGGCTGTTGTCACAGCTAGGGATATGTAAAGTGTACTAACCTGGATACTAACAATTTTGACGTGAAATAAATGGTAGGAAACTACCACGAAACAAACTTACTGTTTATTAACATACTAAAATATTTATTGTATTACGTCATCATACACTCAGGGATCCCATGAGATGGCAACATGCATGCGCAGCTTCACTTAGCAACACTAATTTGCCGTACGGTGTATGGTGAATTTTGTTCAGATTTATACTTCAATTATTCTGTTAATAAACACACATAGTGTGTTTCTGCTTATTATAAATTAACCTGCAACCTTCATAGGTTGAAGTGTTTGATGTTACAGGTTATAATTAATTGGAAGTAAGTAATTATTTTAGGACTAATATTGACAAGATAGCCTCGCCGCTATCACCGGAGAATTTTGCGGATATCGAGGGTCGAACGAGCGTCGGAGCTGGCGCTGCTACCGATACGGTTGCTAGGCCTAGGCCAAATAATAATAAACGGAAGGACAGTGTGACTGATCTATCTCCGAAAGAATCTAGTGCTAGCGCGGCTAGCACAAGTTGTAGTAACGATGTTACTAAGCCTAAGGCTAAGGAAAGTCTTGGCTTGTCGAGCAAGGCTAGGCCATTCTTACAATGTTGACAGAGATTTGAGAGGGCCAACAAAGATTTGGCTCGAAGTTGGGGGACCAGGCGGATTTCTGTTATAACTGTGAGACTGAGGTCGCTGACCCCCTTGATATTCCACAACCTAGCCTACCCAAAGAAAGGATTGATGATATGGAGAAGGAATGCACTGTTAGTGTATTCAAAGATATGGCTTGAAAACTTCTTGATAAGACCAAGGAGGTATTAAATAAGCTGGAGAAACAACGACCATCAACTCCTTTGTACGATGTGAAGCACCGCCGCTCGAGGGCATCATAAAATTCTCGTTAATTTAATTGGATTTAACTGTCTACGTCATGGTCAGTGACGTCACCTGACACCGTTCACTCTGTTTGCACGCTTGAGCGCTCCACGCCTTGGCCAGTTTAGGCTTAGCTTGCTTTTGTTTTTCTTGGTTCTAGTGGTCTTAGTGGTTGATTGAAAATGGCGTACAGTTCCGAAGAATATTTTTTAGATGATGATTTAGATGACCTTTTAACTGAGTATAATCTCACAGAAGAAAAGGAAGAAATGCTGAAGGATTTTGAAGAGGAATGTGACAAAGATACAGACGATAGTGACAATGATGAAACATGTTATTGTATTTGCAAAAACACCAACAGCATGGACGATCTAATCGGCTGTGACAACGTAGAATGTGCAGTACAATGGTACCATCTTTCCTGTGTAGGACTGTCAGCAGAATCCGTCCCTAAAGATGACTGGCTCTGCCCAAATTGTTCTTCAAGATCAGGTATATATTTTTGTTCTTACAAGGCCTAGATTTTTAGAAAAGGACTGTGAAACTCAGGGCAACAAGGAGGTATCATACCTCCTTGGCCAGGGCCTAGCTAGGCTGGCTCTCTATCTAGGGCCTAGGCCCCTAGGCCTAGCCTTCTAATTGGCGGAAAGTGCGCAAATCGTAAATTCTGTTCACGTATACATTACTTCTTTAGTCGTTATTTGTTTTGCGACATACTGTAATTTTAATAGGTCTAGGATATTTCATTTTGTTTCCTTAATAATTTAAGGATTAAACTTAAAAGACATTGTTATTCTTCAATAATATTGTTTATAAGCATAGCCAAGAGTTGACTAATTTATAAAGGCAATATCTTCTTGGCCTAGGCTATTTAATATTTTAAATATTTTTTCACACATAATTTTTTATGACAGGAACCAAGCAGGTTACCAAAGAAAATATCAGCAAACCATCATGCAAAGAAAATGTACCACGTAAACATACAGGTAAGAATGTTTTAATTAATTCATTAATATTGTTAGCATTATTTGTAAATGCAATTTTTCTTGATCAGTTAACATTCAAATATTGTATTGTTCGTGTATAAATTTTATGAAATTTTCTGGTTAGTCTTGTAATGCTTGGCGATCAACATTTCTTGTATCCTCTAGGCCTGTCTATAGACTCGGCTGCATTTGTTCTCATAGCAGTATGTGTTTAAATACTCATAATGTAATGGGATGATAAATATAACTGTACATAATTTTTGTTCAAACAGATGTTCAGCAAAGCAAGCAAAGTACGAATGGAAGTGCTCCTCTGGGAAAAAAATCGGACAGAAGCAAGAAATTAAAGAAAGGTACTACCTTAATCTTTATTACAAAATGAACTTTTACACTTTTGTCTTATCACCATGGTATTCAAATCAACAATAACAATACATGGAACAGAATACATTACTGTTTTAATATAAAAATAATTATAAGAAATTGTTTCTGACTGTAAAATATGTGTCAGTTGATCTGACTTTTTTGATATTATATTGCAATAAATTTTATAGAAGCTACATGGAATAATCCATCTGTCTTGCATAGCTACCCACTCACTCATTTACTTAACTTAAGCTTTAATATTTTTTTTCATTCTTCAGGGAAAGTTTCCTCTATAAAGAAAGTAACAATAAAACAGCCTGCGTCACAGACCAGTGTCGAAGAAGTAAAAAGTAAAGCTGTTGATTTTCTACATGACGTTTTGCAAGGCATAGCAGGTGATGAGCTATATCATGACACTGAAAATAGCAGGGACTTGATGACATTAGTGGAAACACTAATGAAAATTAAAAGTAGTACACCTATGGTTGAATTTGTTAAGTTGATAATATCCAGAGTGTGGGATAGCATATGCAAAGGCGATGGAAAGAAACTTGGACCAGAAGCGAGCGAAATCATTTTAACAAATGTATTTGAGATTTCTATGGACCGCAATTTAAGAGATAATTGGAGAACGATTTTACGGGAACAGGGTGGGCATGACCTAAGAAATTCATTAGTTTGCAATTTTGTTTATGTTCAGCTAGTGAACAGCATTCATTCCCAGTTGATCTCTATGCGTCAGGGAGAGATAAATAGAACTGTTATAGAGAAAGACCGAGGTCTTACAGAGGAAGAGATTCAAATTGTTAGGTATGTTTCTGGTTTTATACCATTTGCACTTGTAAAACATTACAGGAAACACAAAAATGGTATATCCAAAATATATAGGGAAATATTACAGTCATGGAAGGCAGTGGAGGGGGAGGGTGATAGTTTTTTCGAACATTCCGACAAGTGGGTAAATATGCAAGACAGAGGTGGATTATTCCATGTAAATGACACTGTTTTTAGATTGTTTATGGCTATGGAAATTGTGTCAAAAAAGCATTTACTTAAAGATGACCTCAAAAAGTTTAGAAATGTTAATATGCAACATACTTTAATGGTAGAGATTGTTAATGATGCTAAGGTACAGAATTGCTGGTGCAATGTCACAAAGAATTTAATTGCAGGAGAACTTAGCATAAATTTATTACATATTGTATCTTCATATTGGGCAAAAATTAGATGCAAACACTTTTTAAATGCATGTATGAATTTGATAAAGAAAAATGATAGCCAAATGTCTAAAAAGCATGATAAAGGTTTACGAAAAAATCTTGCCTCAAAATAATTAGAGTAAGTAATGTAGTATGCAACTCTACAGCAACAATACAGTATTAACTGAATAGAAATTTTGTTGTCAATTTTAGATTTCATCATTTACTCTAAAATGAGCAGAAGGTGTAACTATGTAACATACGTCCATATTGAAATACATAAACTTCATACAATTGTGAAAGAAAATTTATGGTTTGGGCTTTCTTTGTCTTTTTTGTAAAGGCTCATCAGATAATATATTCAAACCATCTCTTGTATTTCCTCTTACATTTCCACGAGCTGCAGCAGAAACCATTGGTCCAGCAACATGAAGTCGTAGAAAGTTGTTGCCAAATTCATCAACTGTAGGGTTGTCATTGCGGCCTCCAGCAGATCGCTGTTTGCTGAAGTATTCTTCTAATGGGTCTTGAGAGAATTTTTCACTCAAGATGTAGGCTACACTAGTATCCTGTAACAACTCCTTTGTTAAACTGACAAAGGATTTAACTGAAAACAAAAGGGGAGAAAAATATAGTACTTGAATATTATGAGGTAAAAAGCATTTTGACCCAGATAATGCAATGCTTGTACAAATGATGGCGTATTACCTGTCATCTGTAAACTTCTTAAGGTTTGGTGACTGAGACACATTTTCAGTTTATCAGAATTTTTAATCCCTTTTGTTTCCATTGCTTCCTTTTCCCATTCGTTGAGGAACGCAAGAAAAGTATCAGTCAGCCACTAAATGCAGAAAGGATGAGAATATAGTTAAGGTTAGAATAAAGTGCATGACATATATATTCATACATATATACAATATATCATATAAATTATAAATTATACATACACACATCTTTTATATATATATATATATACATATATATACAGTATTTTATATATACCGGTATATACTGTATATATATATATACACATATATATATATATATATACTGTATATATATATATATACTGTATATATATATATATATATTTATATATATACTGTATCTATA
>NW_022724585.1:8455-23735 GCF_011630105.1 Anneissia japonica
AATATCTGTCTCTTATACACATCTAGATGTGTATAAGAGACAGATATATATATATATAAGCTAACCTACTTCAAATCGAGGGTCATCTTTGCATTCATAAGGCTTCTGGTTAGGTCTTCTTTTTGTTTTCCACTCTAAAGTGTTGGATACGTTCATACAATCAAAAAATTTGTTGAACATTTCGATGAAATATTGCGTGGACTTGGTCTCGACATTCCCCTGCATCTCCAATGCATTAGCAACGCTTTGGCTGAGAACCTACATGTATAGGATAGATAAATACATTGTCACAAATACAAAAAGGTAACAGTTGCTTTGTAAAGTCAATGAAAGGTCAGGAACTACTATTCATCGTCTATGCGTGAATTTTTCCATCAACTGTGACACACGCCACACGCACGTGTACGTTCGCACGCTTACTTTAATGTGGTTCAGTGACCGAAGCACGATCCGATGACGGGTAGAAGGAGGTATTCCCTTGGTCAGTCGCAGATTCATCACCTAAAAAAAAATTAATACTCATACCAAGGAGGTATTAAATACCTCCTTGCTCCATACGTAACTTACCTGAGCGGCTAGGTATACTCGCATGCGTGAAGCTGGTGTCAAATGCACGTGCTCGTGTGACAGCTTCGGTAGCATTCTCAGTCCCGGGGTTTGTCGCTCAATACCCGAATCCCACTCATACAGCTTGTGAAGATGGTTCCACAAAACTGGTTTACCCTTCAACTAAAAACAAATAAACGTTTTACTACAAAATCCATGTAAGACAATGTATACAGGTAATAATGAATGAAAATTAACTTATATTCTATTTCATTGTATGCAGATATGAACCATGTGAGTGATTATTGCTAGAAAGATGCTTATAATGATTAAAATAGAATCCTAATGAATTAGTGAATCCCTACCTTTAAATTTCTTGACTTTTTGTTCCAGCCAGAATTTTCCCAATTGTTACGCGTAGTTTTTATCAGATGTGGGACATCCGAGAAAAAGGCCAATGTTTCCCCTTCCTGAATTGGGTGGTCACACAAGTAAGTTTCTTCTCGTCCTTTTGATGCATCAGACAACATGGAAAACATTTTTCTATTTGCTGACGCACCATCTCCTACTAGTGCTTTCACACGAAACCCTTGCAACTCTAGGATGTTGACAGCATTGAGCACTATGCTCATTAGCTGATCGCCGCGAGCTCCTTTCCCTGGGTAGTAGCATAGGGGTTCGTGGATATTACTGCATATCCCTCTTACCATCAATACAAGCATTTGTGAAGCAACATCAGCGTCTTTGTTCTTGCTGTATTTATCCTCGAAATGCTGCATCTCGTTGTTGATTGTGTCCAAGTCCACAACACCTACAAGCCTGCCACTCCCTTTACCAATAACCAGCCCACTCTTAAGCTTCATTTCGTCAAAGACTAAACTTACATAGCGTCGATGAAACCCCATTCCAAAATTGGCTTTCTTTACAATATTTTTCAGAACGTCATTGTTGATACCTGCATGGGATGTTGTGTAGTGTACATACCTGAAAAGTAATGTTAAATATGTTAGACAATAAATTAAGTAGGCCGAGCGCAATTTTTTCATAGTCAACACCTTACGCTTATTGCTCACTATTTAAATAATAAATAAATAACTTACCTGCGAAGTGTGTTCTGATGAGGCAGGCACAAAAATCCTGATTTTCTAATGAGATCGTAAGCTGCAGAGGACTTATGCTGAATGGCAATGCAAAACCGGATCATTGCTGGATGCCACCTCATTTGCCTGGAATCGTCTTTTCCCAAGACGCGTAACTGCTCATCCCACAGCATTTTAGCCGCTGATCCCTCTGGCAGTAGCTTGAGCATTTCTTCTTTTGACATCAACATTGTTTGCTCCAAAACACTGTTGTCTTGCCCATTAAGCTCGACACTTGATTTCTTGAAATCTGCTTGCACCCGCAACTCTAATTTCGCACTTCTCTGTTTAAATTTCATTTTTTGTCTTTTCACAAAGTTGCGCGTGCGACATAAAGTCATTGCGCACCTTTGACGATGCATTAACTGAAGATACTGCATTTCTGCCGGCATTTCTTAGCTTATATAGATCTGATCTGTGAATTGCACACGTACTGCATCGAGGTGATAGACGATCACTAATAATTTTGCAATCTTTATGACGTACAGTACGTTGTAGTGGCCGTAATCCGGAATTGTATTCATCCATGATTGGCTGTAAGTCACAGTTCCCGATGCAGAATATGGATTCTTTGACAACTTTTATTACAGCATCTACTTGATGGCAGGTAGTGGGATTGTTAATGTCTGTAAAAATACTGGTGGGTATTTGTTCGTCTCTTACGTGCAAAGTCCAAATACCGTCTGCTTTTATAGAAATAAATTTTTCTACCTGTCTTGTTCGAAGGTTTATCTTGTAGCAAAAACTGTCTTCCTGTTCAAATTCAAATTGCATCCCGTACCTCTCTGCGCTTTTTTTGACGGCATCTTTTAGTGTTGTGTTATCAGAATGCTGACAAACTCTGCAGGCATCATCGTGCTTCTGAAAACTGGCCAAGAAAATATTGTCAATTGTGGTCGACTTGTACAATGCCTTCTTTTTGTGCCATCTGTCCAACTTTCTTCTACATATGTCGCAAACATATGGGGGATGAACATCCACAACATCGTTTTCTATGTCAATATCAAAAGCGGCCATTATTAGTTTTGCTCTTTTTTCTTTTGGGATCCAATTCGACCTCCCCGGTGCATTTTTTAAGACTGAACCACAAATGCGGCACAAACCCTCAAGACGATCGCAATGTGACATCTCGCATTCTCTCTCTAACGTCTAACAAAAAATTAAAGAGAAACGTAAAATTACGTGAAATTATGCTGCTTAAGTAATCAATAATAATACCTCATTAGCAATAATAGTAGTAATAAAAATACAGCAATATAGTAATAATAAATAGGCAAAATTGTAAAAATACTCCGAGATATCTCCTTGGCCTAATTAAATAATTAGGCCTAAATCGTAATTATAAATAATTATAATAATATACTTGAACTCACCCTTGTAGGTAGAACATTTAAACCTCAGTTTTCTCTGGACTCTTTGCTGGCTGTAAAAAGAGGTATTGCTGGCTGTTTTGGAGTTAACGTGAATACCTCTATGATGAGTTTATTAAATATGCTGTAATACCTCTTTGGATGATGCATGGGTGAAGGAGGTATCACCTCCTTGGGATGATCCATTAATAGTACTGTTAACAAATTTGTTCATCATTCCTGATTGGTCGAATCAGTGGTCGAAACAATCAGGAAAGAGGCATTGTACTCAATATAATTATGCAGGCCTAATCAGTCCTAACTTTTGGACAAACGACGGCGGTTGATAACGCTTGCCTTTGAACTTTGCGCCTAATCATGTTAATCTTCTCGTGAAACGCAAATATAATGCAGCAAAATACACAGGTATTTCGCCGACTGTATATCTGCTAAAAAATGCAGTCTGTTCTCTTCGTAGTTTCCCAGATACGGCAGTCTTCGGCACCAATTATCTCAACATGACGTAAACAAACAATAGTTTAGAAGACCAATCACGAAGCAACGGCCATAGGAAACATACGGAAAGCACTGAAAATTTCATTTAAAATGCATTATTATTGACAATTTCTATAATTAATCACTTTTATTCATAAACCTGTAACTTCTGTATAAATGATTGGATTTGAATGAGGTTTTCAATATTATATTAAAGAATTTATTCTGAGAACAAGAGCATTGGTAAGACAAAGAATGAACTATGAACTTCCAACTGCGCAGCTACTTTGGTAAAGCCTGCAATTGTTTGTTCATACTTGTTTTCTCCACTTGACAATCAACAAACTCGTGCGGTCGACGTGAAGCGGTGAAACACATTAGGAAGCAAAGGAGTCGTTATCAGTCGTTAACGAGCGGCTATAATTGGCGGCGCATTTGTTCTGCCTAGCCTAAGGCTAGGTTCGCAGCAGGGTGTAATTAGAGTTGATGGTCGTTGTTTCTCCAGCTTATTTAATACCTCCTTGATAAGACCAGGATCTAGCTAATATTGTTAATACCCTTTTTAGAGAGGGTACTAGTGAGGACAAGTGTAATGACCTAACAAAGAAAACTAGTAGGCCAGAGAATTGCGAGGGCCTATCTAATGTCAGGGTCAACCAGCTGGTTTGGGATATTATTAGACCTGAATCACGTACGCTGGACTCAAAACTGGAAACTGTGCAAACTGGTCTTGTAAAAGAATCAACATGTTTGACCTATTTGTTAAACGAGATAGCAAAGCATAAGGAGGGCATTGATGCTCAAATCGAAATTTTAATTTGAAAAGACAGGACTGTATGAAATCCGATTTAAAGAAGGATTATTCTCATCTTTGTTCACCATCTGTCCCATTTTATACTGACATGTTGTTTGGTGAGGATGTCTTGAGGCGAGTTAAAGACATTCAGGAAATAAAAAGAGCCGGTAGCAGAATTAGCACTTTTTTTTATCATCAACTAATATTTAAAAAATCTGTAAAATCACACGTTGAAAATAAGTGGGAAAATAAATTAAATATCAAAATAAATTGGCATAAGGTATGGCTTTTAAAACTCATTAAAATTATAGAAAGATTACTAATGATTACAAGAATGTGTGATTATTTTAATGCAGAATCTGAATCTACTCAAAAAGAAAACAGTAAATATACAATAATGTTTTTAATATTATGATTGTAACACATATTAAATTTGATTATGCTGAATTTTCAAGTTGATATTTTAAAACCACATTAGGTTCTACTACCAAATGCGACTACCCTTATTTGTCAAATTTCTGGCTGGACCATAATGGGATGCATCTATTTGGTAGTATTCATGCTTGGTTTATGTCCATATTTACCTTACTAACACAGAAGTTAGTAGGGTATTAGAAATCAAAAACAGTTTGGGATTAGCCCTTCTAGTTTTTGAGATATGGGTGAGCAAAAAGAGCTGAAAGCCTGGTCACGTTCATTCTGAAGCCATGTTTGGTAGAGCATAATTCAAAGAGTATTTTTCTAAGTAATTATCTGAATGTAGAATCTGAATCTACTCAAAAAGTTGAGCAAGTACTGTGATTTTTAGCTTTGTAGGTGACCTAGAAAAAAAGTTATGACATTTCAAAAATCAAAGAATCAAAATAACGCCAACGTCGCCAGTGTTTATGTGTAATTTTGACCTGTAAAATATTTTAAGAAGATGGTAAATATACAACAATGTTTTTAATATTATGAATGTAACATATATTGAACTTAATTATGCTGAATTTTCAAGTTGATATTTCAAAATCCACATTGGGTTCTACCACCAAACGCGACTACCCTTATTTGTCGAATTTCTGGCTGGACCATAATGGGAGGCATATATTTGGTAGTATTCATGCTTGGGTTATGTCCATATTTACTTTACTTACACAGAAGTTAGTAGTGTATAAGAAATCAAAAACAGTTTTGGGTTAGCCCTTCTAGTTTTTGAGATACGGGTGAGCAAAAATAGCTGAAAGCTCTGTCGCGTTCATTCTGAAGCCATGTTCGATAGAGCATAATTCGAAAAGTGTTTTTCTAAGTAATTATTTGAAGTTGAGCAAGTACTGTGATTTTTAGCTTTGTAGGTGACCTAGATAAAAAGTTATGACACTTCAAAAATCAAAGAATCCAAATAACAACGTCGTCGGCGGCTCTAATGGGTGCCACGCCCACTTTTTCGGACACCGGTATCTCGGAAAGTATTGGTCCGATTGAGCTGAAATTTTGGATTTTTCTTAGTTACTGAAGTTACAACAAACCCTGAAAATTTAAACAAAATCTGAGATGGTGACTTCCGCGGCCACGTTGAATTGGCATGGAATGACCCTTTTATTTATCGGCGAATTGGTGTTTGCTTTTGTTCGGCATGCATCTGAAGTTACAAGTAATATGTCAGATCTTACAGACATTTTAAAAGTTCTGTATCAAAAAAATGTATACTGAATAAACTTCTTGATAAAAATTTAATATGTATATAATTTAATAAGACTGATCCCGTGAATTACATTCACATTAAAATACAGCTATTATTATTTGGGGAAAATTCCTGCATTTAAAATAGTATATATCGTTCAATGATGCTTTCTTAGCTCAAGATGCCCCATTTTGTAACACTCATTGATTTTAATGAATGATTGCAGATATAACATCGACACATCAAGGTTAACATATTATGTCACACACAGATACCACATCATTGTTTTGTCAACATCAAATTATTAGCAACATGATAAGTGAACCAATAACAATTTAAAATTACTGGTGAAATTGACTGACAGTGGGTAAGTAAAATACATAATTTAATCAATTTAAGCAGCTGTGTGCATATGCAGACATATGAAGGTTAAATGTTCAGTTCTTGTTGACAATGACACTATTATTTTCTGTTTTCTTTCAGGTAATTTTTCACTTCAAAGGTGATTCGATTATTAGTTTCTGTATCAAACCCAAGAAAACGCCTTGTTACAGGCTTGGGTGGAGAAGGAATTTTGCTAAATATACTGTACTGTGCTATCCAGTCTCTTTCTTCCTTACCAGGCCATATAAATCGGTTAACTCCTTTCTGCTCCATGAAGCTGACACAGCACATACCCTTATTACTAACTTCAGTTACCTGTCCTGGCCACCAAGCTTCACCGTATATTACTGCAACATAGTCACCAACTAAAAAATAAACAACAATGGTTTATGTATGGTGCATATTGTGAGTTAATTTAATGCCTAAATAAAATATATTTGGGGAATGTGAATTTTCACATTCCCCAAAGCCATCTAAACATGACTTACAAAAGCATGAGTTGTTGCGATGGGCTACAATTCCAGGATTTACAGTTTTTATGCTGTGGACCTTCCTTGTACCTTTGAGAGTACATCCTTCTTTGTTGCGGTTACGATTTATTTCCTCCCTTGACACATATACAATTGTTCGTTTGAAATGAGAGGATCTTCCTTCAGCAACATCACCTTCCTTAGTTAAATCATTCTTACAATAATTGTACATATCAAGCGCATTCTTCACTGTTGCTTGTCTGGAAGCTTCAGCCATCGATGTTTTTCGTTTTATTACTACACTTTCACCATCTGAGGGCCCCTTTCCATGGTGGGATCCAAATACTTGTGCTGAATAGGAATACCATTATCTTCTACAGAGTGAGAGATATCGAGGAAAGGCCCTATTGATTTATGTTGTGCACCGCAACCATCTGTAAAACGCACTATCTTTGTAATTTGTGTTGGAGCTACTTCCTTCACATGGTTTATTGCATTGCATGAAAATGTGTGGACGGCATGATGGTCGTAGGTAATGGGTTTCTCACAGGATTTTGGACATTTGTAATAGCAAACTATTGGATGTATGGATACTTGTTCTTGCGTCCAATGAGCTGATTGAACTTCGTCCTGTGCTTTACATGTGTAATTTTCAGCATAAAAACCATCACACACATACCATCTGGAAGATTTGATGTTAACTGACAGATTTGTTGCTGCTGCCAGTTCTTCATAAAGAGATGATGTGACAGTGTATTGATTTCGCTTTTCAACTTATCAATTAAATTATCGATTGTCCCATTATTGGACAGCTTCATCTTTTGAGATATATTCTTGAGTCCAGTTTTTGTCATCACAGTTTGTTTAGTAGTCTCCCACCGGTTCCATGTACACTGGAGACTTCCATCTATTTCCATCAAGTGCCTGTCTATGGCATCCACACCACACTCACTACAATTTCTTGCAATGCAATCCCTTGCATAGTAATTTTTAACTTTTGGGCACATTGTAAGCTCAACTGCTTTATTGATATCAATGATTTTGCAAGCTAGTTTTTCTTGTGCTTGACATGCTAGGTTAAGTGTCTTCAGCTTCAGGTTGACATTCTCACAATACTCGCATAAGCATGCTCTGAATTTTATATCTGTGACTCTTCTTACATGTTTTTGACGGAGTTTAGAGAAAGAGGAAACACCAATCTTGTGCTCTGGAAATTCATTTACAAAGGATGCATGGAGTGCATTTACTGTGTTTTCCAACACTCTAGTTTTTTGTAGGGATTTCTTACTAACACTCTTTTGATCCGGAAGTTCAAATGAGTTCAATTCATAATACTTGTGGACTGCATCTATTGTGCTTGGCTGAAGAGAATTTGCATTCCTGTACTTAACTGTCTTGGAGTTGCAGTTATGTTTTTTTGAGATATTTTCAACATCCTGCAAACTGACCTCTAAAAAAAAAATAAAAAAATAAAAATTAAACTTTGACCCCTTTCCCGACCCCACGATCACCAACCTCAAAACAACTACTGTGGAAATATTAAGTCAGTATACAATGTTATCAAGTCAGTATACGATAGTATCCCGACGAAAATGTACCGTACATTCACTTGTGTTTCCTAGCAAACGATTAACACTAATTAACCTGAATCTTAGTAAAAGCTGACTGGCACATTTATTTGACAAAGATTCAGGTGGGCCTCACGGTGGCCCGATCAGTAAGCTTTAGTAAAATTATGGAAGGCTAAGCCTATGATGCTATACTTTTGATTACTATTTTTGAACTCTTCCACGCACTATCAGCACATCAAAATACATGGAAACCAACATATATGAACTAAATATTAATTTCCTTATCATGACAATTTTATATTAAAACCCTAAGCACCGAAAATCCATTAACTAAAACACGGTAATTTGACGTAACCCTGACGCTGTCTAAACATCGGCGTCGTTCCACATCGGCTCGATGTGGATGTTAAAACAACCAATATTCATGCCGTAAATTCTTACTGTGTAATGCAATAACATATCTTGTAAGAATTACAAAGAAAAAGAGAAATATACTTACAACTGTTGTCGCTAGGCAAAATTTGCAGGAATTCGACGTAAACATTAGAAATTCGACGCAACTTTGACACTGCAACTTCAGACGCCCGCCGAACAAAAACAACCGCCAATTCAGCGATAAACTATTTTGTTGTTTGCTTCAAGCCTTGAATATTACGTCATACGACTGTTTCACTTTGCTTGAAGGGGTATTCACCGTTATATTTGTGAGTAAGCACTTCGATGTAACATTATTTTCGGTTGACACCACCGCTACTTTCTGTTTTTTTTTTTTTTTCCAGATTTTAACGTTTTATAACATATTTTTAATTTAATGTTTATATTATTTCGCTAACAGACATATATAAAATTGTATCAAGCACTAAATAATTATGATTCTATTGTAAGATGGGCCATGGTAACACCTCTAAACGACGTAAAAACGTCTTTGACACCATAACTTACAAAAAAATATCACAAAACACTGTCAGATTTGATCATATTTGGTCTCATTTTGAAGCTTATTATTAGGTCTATCTGGTTGACCTAGTAAGGTGAACAAGGTTGTTTTTATTATTACACAACCAATATTGAAAAATGAGCTACATTAGCATATTTGCCATGTATCCCAACCTGATGGAGTGACCCAAGATGTGTATAAGAGACAGAGTTTAGAGAAAGAGGGTTACGGTTGGTTTTTCCTTTCTCCCATCAAAATCACAAACAATTTGCAAGTTTAACGTAGTATATAGTGCCTTGATTAGCCCCCTCCATGTCAAATCCTGAATTTCCTTCGTAAATTTACCAGATATCGAGGATTGGTGCAGCCCTGGTTTCATTTGTTTGCTGTTATCATCGATCCTCTCTTGGATGATGTCTAGGAGTTCATGGGGAATTACTTCCGGTGACCTGTATTCAGAATAAAAGACCAGAAAGCCAAGTGTCAAAGATACATACCCTTCAAGTGAACAAAATTTTAAATTCTCGATAGAGATCAAGTAAAAACCAGTGGCCTAATTAGTGCCTACAAAAAATGACAAAAATAGAGCCTGTCTATTCAACACTAATACACTATCTATTTCTACTAAAAAAAAACCGATATTTTATCATTATTACCTAGAACGGTATGTGGTTCGCGATGAGTCTGCTGGTGTTGTGGATGGAATTGAAAATGTGGATGGTGGTGATGCGGCTTGTGGTGGTGAAGCTGGTAGTGTTGGTGGTGAGGCTGTGCTCTGTCTGAAGTTCACAAAAATATATGGTTTAAGCAAATAAATAAATGCAATGACTATAGTGGTTCTGGATAATACCAATTGTGAATACATTACTTACAGAGCATTCCTCTTGGTGACGTACCACTTGGCCTTTAATTTTTTAGGAGGCTTAATCTTTTCCTTGAAATTCACCACCTTCTTGAGCGGAACAATTATTACTTCAGGCATTAGTCCCTCGCCACAATCATTGTAGAAGTTAAGAAATACATCGTTCCCATCAGTCTTAATAATCTGAAAGTATGATGTAAAAGAAAAAGGATAAAAATTGATAACAATATTTCTCTTCATATTTGATAACGTATGGTATATTTTATTCATTCATTTGTGACCAAGTTGGTTTGTAGAAATTATCTAATTTTTGAACGAAAGGCAAGAGGAATAACTTTCTATTTGTAATTTATAAATATATTTTAGATTAAGATTATTTTTTTTAAAGGAGCAGGTTAAATACGCCCAAATTTAGTTTATAGCCACCAGTGTGGAATTTTCCAGTATGTATAGGGCCCTCTTGAGCGCATCCCGGCTCTGAATTGTATACAAACTTATTGTATTCAAATACGAAGTGTGTAAAACTGACCGAGTTTTGGTTTTTTTTCTGAATATGAATTTTACAATAATCAATGATGCATGACTGGTGTAACACAGTGGCGTACGCTAAGGCATAAAAAAAAATAGGTTTGCCGTCACATTGTAAATATTTAAGTAAAGGGGCGGCTGGAAAAAAGTTTTTTGTTTTTTCCTATTTAAGGTACCAAAAAAATCGATCTTTTTTAATTTAAAAAAGAGTAGGCAGCCAACAAAAAGAAGAGAAACACAAACAAAAATATATACAATGGTAAATAACACCTACCTCGGCGGGCCACAGCCCCCAACCTTGGGTGCGGCGCCCAGCAGACAGTCGTCATATTTGCAGAGAAACAACAGGACCAAGGAACTCGACGAATGTGTTCAAATAGATCGAATTGAATGAGCTTTTTAATGAAATATATAAATAAAGCTTGCGGTACACCACGTTGATAGTTCTGAAATCGTCTGCAGTGATTCTAAACAGGGAAATACTTATATGTTTGGTATTAACCAATAGTGTGAAAGGCTAAAACAAAAGCCAGTATTAACATAATTTTGCACAGAACAACAAAACACACTTCATAAGAACACTTGTTCATTCCAATTCAAATAAAGTTTATAGATCCAATCGTTCTTGCCGTTCCAACCCTCCCATTCACAGTTATTATAAGGCAAAAGTTTAGTGCACTCATTCGTCTTTGGTCACGTGTTCGTTCCCATTCAATACATCAAAAAATTTTCCTTGTCGTTTCCGTCTTCATTCCAATTCAAATAAAGTCTATAGATCCAATCATTCTTGCCGTTCCCACCTTCCCATTCACAGTTATTATAAGGCAAAGTTTAGTGCACCCTTTCATCTTCAGTCACGTGTTCGTTCCCAACAATTTTCCTTGTCGTTTCCGTCCTCTCATTCAAAATTATTGTAAGGCGGAACTTTGGTACACCCTTTCATCTTCGGTGGCATTTGCTGAACCGGCTTGTCTGGGCAGGTGTGAATATGTACATTTAATGTCTTGAGCACCATTTTGTGTCTAGCATTGTAAGGACAAATGTGCAAACGTTCTCTGCTGTAATTTCGTTTGCACTTGGCCAAGTGATAGGGATACCAATGATCCCTTATCACATGTGACTTATCTTACGGACATTGGTATCCGCCGTCAATCTTGTACACAAATGCTGTGTCCAAGACTCTGCGGTAACTCGCATCTTCGCAGCTTTCGGTGTAACAACGATACATTTTTTGGGTTTTTTTTTTCCCTTATCTGAATCTGCTTTCTTTTTCGATCTGATGATCAATGGCATATACCTATAGTTTTATAAACTGTTACTGTTGCACAGATAGAAAAAATTAGTAGCCAGCCTTTTCCAAATCTGGCGGGAAAAAGTGACTTTGCCTCCTCAAAATTTTGAATAAAACATGGGGATCAGGAGCTTATAATAATTTTATCTACCGTTAGTTTCGTTGGTTTTGTTAGTCTGATAAAACAGATAAAAGGCCTAAAGTTAGATAAAATAACAGTAGGCCTATTACAGATACATTAAACAAGAATCATTAGCAATCATTAACAAAAGAAATTGTATATTAATATATGGAAAATATTATTATCAAGTGTCAATACGAATAATTTGACAAATGAAATGTTAGAAATATGAAGGTTTCAACGACTGGCCTAATAAATAATATAAATCAATACTAAAACGAGTGATTTCGACAAATAATATGCAACGTAAAAAACAATTTTTTGTATTTCATTTTTTTATCCAACTCTATCGAGGCTGACTCAAAACAGTGGTATGCAGACGATCATGAAAGCCCTACGTAAAACATTTAATATATACGGGAAAATATGAAGAGAGAGTACTATATAATTAAAAACATTTAATTTAATTATTTTTATCAAACATATACAACTAAAAAATATAACAAAACACCCTTGTCAGTGACAGAATTAAACAAAAGCAAACCCAATTGCTGATAAAATAATCTCCGCCGCCACAATACACTTATATATGTAAATATATATCATAGTTGATTTTGTTTTTGGTATAATCGTTTAACTGCGACATAGGCCTATCATCGGGTATCATTATCAATATAATTATCATTCTATTTTTCTATGTAGACCATAAATATGTATATTAATATTATTGAATATTATAATTGGTATATAGTGTGCTATCGATTAATTAGGACAGATAGAAAAAAATAGTAGGTTTAACGCCTGGGCCATAGAACGGAACAGTAGAGAAAATCCGATCAGAATGACAAAATAAACCAAGTATCCACTGGAAGGAATCCCAATATCTGCAGACGGATCCGTTTCGGCCTTCCAGGCCTCATCAGTGCAGGTAGGGTATAGACCCAAACGAAACGTTCGACCAGCTTAGGTAGGGCCCAAGCTAGTCCCACGACCACTAATGATTACAGAGCCAAACCAAAGCAATATATATACACAGCCCAGGTGTGAATGCAAATAGTGGAATACAAGCTATGTGGCTCGGTTCCAGTAGATACAGAGAATATTTTGTCATTCTTAATGCGTCCGAGCCACAGAGCCGCATAGCATAGTCTGTGTGCATACATATCTTCATGCTTAAGTCAGCCAAGTCTTATATGTACTAGTAAATGCACACGATACCATAGTCAAACATACTGTTTAATTTATTTTGTAATAAAGGTACCGCCAATTTGGAAGGCGAACTTCGAACTAGAAAAGTACAATCACATCAAATACAACCGACTTTATGATCTCAAAGCATTGTTTGATTTATTTATCGGTGTATCAATTAGGTCATACATGGACCAACTTTACAACGTGTAATAGCCTTACTAAGTAACTTATACAATTTTTAGGTGGCATGTGATTAGGACTGATCCCAATTGAACATCATGAGTGACTGGGTTGGACTTAGACCTGGTGACAAAAAAAAATTCATCAAGCTCCCAGATGAATGCAAAAACGGAAACAAAGAATGAGATCATCTTTGGTCTGTGGAATTTCTGAAAAAAAAAAAAACCCCTTGGGAAAATTGGGGTCTGCAATCAACCTATTTTCTAAAATGTAAAATGGGTTAAAAACTTAGAAATTTGACTTAAATTAAATCCAGGTTAAAATTCTAAATCAATGCATGATCACTCAACTGTATCTTCTAATTTTAGTAGAGTGATTTGAAGTGAAGATGTACTTTTCTTTACACAACCTATATTACTACCTAGTATTATTATTATACTATACCTAGTATAAATAACATACTTTTTAGACCTTATCATTAATGTTTGCATTAGTGCAAAAATATATCTCAATTACAGTACTGAAGATTTGCAAAAGGATAACCTTTACAAATATTTAAGGGCAAGACTTGAACAGCTTTTTAAACAAACAAACAAAAATTTTCTATGTATTTACATCATAAAAGAATCTACAAACTATATGGAGAATATTTTAAAAATACTGTAATAGCAAAATCAGCTTTTTAAAAATTAGGTGTACATGGGTGGGTAAAAAACTTGCAAAAAAGTGAAAAATTGTTAAAATTTCTTATGTTTGGTATTGAATTTTTTTGTTGAGTGGTAGGAAAGCTTTAAACATTTTATTACCGTAATTGAAATATTTCAAAATGGACATCTTTTATGAATTTTTCACATGGTTTAGTATACATTAATTCATATAATGTTTAACTGGAAATACAATAATAATAATAATAATGTCTTAAAATATATGAGTTAAGAAAGTACTTTAAAAGTTGTCAAACTGACTTTGACATGTTACATTTCAATGCAAGAAGCATAAAACAGCATTTAGACTTATTAACCAAATAGACCATTAATTTTTCATTCATTTTTGAAGAAACGCTAGTGGATCTTTTTTTCCTGATTTGGTTCCTCACAAAATCCTTGATATTTCTCCATGTGAGACCCTTGAAGATTTGTGGAGCAGCTTTCATTGCAGAAGTAATTGTGTCTTTTCCCGGAATTTATCGTGTTCTTAGGAAAATCCCAAGATGCCTGTTGACAGCTTCCTTCTCGGCATCACTCCACATCTTTTTTGTCTGGAGTTCGCTGGTGCCTACTTTTTTAGTAGCATCTATATCACCTTGACAGAGAGATATAAATGTAAGTGATGAAATAACAACATAATTTCTGTTAAAAATAAAATTACACAATTTTCATATGTTAAGAAACGATTGAATTTGTGACACCAAGCCAAGTCATGGACAAGATAACATTCTCTCAGTCATTTTAGGACTTTACTGACTGAAAGTACCTGCTATAAACATTTGCAGGATATATAATATATACCCCACCAAAAATAATTCCGGGATCCCGTCGGGATCCCGCCGGGATCCCGACGGGATGGCCGTGTCCCGGCGGGATACGGCCATCCCGGTGGGATCCCGCCGGGATTTTTTTCCGCAATTCCGGGATGAGCGGGATTTTTTTTCGCAATTTCGGGATGGCCGGGATTTTTTTTTTTAAATCGGGTTTCTATCGGGATGTTTCAGAAATTTCGGGATCCCGCCGGGATGGAAATATCCCGTCGGGATCCCG
>NW_022724586.1:0-1010 GCF_011630105.1 Anneissia japonica
TTTTATTTTGGTGACGTCATCATGGTCAAAAAGAAGGCTTTTTCGGAGCCTTCTCATCTTTCTTTTCTTGAAAGATGTAAACACATTAAAAATAGAGGGCGGCAGACTGTATTTCGACACTATCAGACCGATAATTCGTTTACTGTAAAGGCAAAATTCGTGTGGCCTTACCAACCAACAGGGGGTTTTAAATTAAACTTGGCAAAGTTTCAATTCATGTGCCATTACCGGCCTCAGGCACGTCGTATAAGCTATTCGTACTTGTGCGTTAAAATTTTAAAATTGTTAATATCACTTTTCAGATAATTTAAAGCACGTTTCAGGTCGTTTTGAATATTCCAAAACTTTCCAAAATTTACGAGCCGTACGCTCATTTCCACGCCCACAGCACGTACTGAAGCTTGAAATTACGTTTCGGTTACATGTGTTGGGTTTGTGACACTATATTACTACCGTGCGCACGAACGTTAAGACGTATGTGTACACATTCGTAAGTCCTTAAAATGCTCAAAATTACTCTTTTTCTTTAAAATTCCTTTAAAATGCTCAAAATTACTCTTTAAACAGAGCATGTTTTAGAATATTATACTTTTCAATCAGAACCACGCGTGCTTCGTGAGGGTCAAAGTACGGCGGATCACCTAACTCGTCCTCAGTGACGAGTTCAAATCTAGTTTTATTCTTCTTTCTTTCTCCCCTTTTCTGTTCGCACGATATCTCAAAAACTTCCACGACTTACCACACAATCGCTGTCAACGGACATTTGGCTTGGTCTGGAATAGTCATGGTAAGCTTTTCAACGCGCTCAGTCATGCGTGACGTCATCTACGCGCAATTTTGCGTTTTTACATTATCGATCATATCAGCCTAACCAATTGCCATTTCGAAATCGTATTAAGTGAGCATTAACGTTGGGTTAATGTTGAATGTACAGTACCCTAATTGTACGCGTGCGCTCATTAACGCGCGCGCACGCGTGCGTCAAATTTTCAAAATGCTCAAAATCACTT
>NW_022724587.1:0-899 GCF_011630105.1 Anneissia japonica
TGGATTAGACTGGATTTTATTGCTTTGAGACACCATGAAGTTCCAAGGACTTCCAGTATGGGATTATTCTGTTGATTAACTATGCAGTATGCCTCCGCCGGGAAACACCTCCGTGCTCTTTCTCGAAAAATCTTCCAATTTCGGTAAAAAGGTTTTGTTGTTTTTTTTAAAACAAAATTGAGCTATTTTTCGCCTAGTTTTTTGTCATTCCTCCATTTGTAGGTCTGTTCTAAAAAGAAGACAAAACGACCGGAAAAAAGCTGGGTCGAAAAATCGTCCATTTTCTACAAAAACCATAATATACTCTTTATGTTTTTGCCAATTTGAATATTATGTTTCACCTAGCCATTTTTTCTACAAACAGTATATTTTATTACTATATAGGCTAAGGCCTATTACAACTTTGAAGTTAGACTGTAATATTGTCCAAACTACTGCCCGAACGTTGTTAAGGACTTAATTGGATATTAAGACCAGCTTATATCAATCGAAGTTTTAGTTACTAGGAACTACGTCATTGTCTACTAGCTGACTTGATTTGTTTTTAAACTTTTTTTTGTATTGTAAACAAACCACAGTTCTATAGTAGGCCTAGTTAAATAATGTGGTTTCCTTAATATAGTGACCCCGACCTACTTAAGTTGTAACCATCGCTATATATTCATATGATTCGCGGCTTGATTTTGCACTTAATACACTGTAATACGTTTTGTTTCCAAATTTTACAAAGAATGCGTCGATAACGCTCACAAATTAATATGTAGATTTTTTTTATATAAATCTACTATATCTCCTTATTTTTATGTACTTTTCATTTAGTTTATAAGAGGAAATAGTTTTAAAACTCTTCATATCCCTCCGGCAATTTGTTCGATCCCTTGCAAAAAAATATTGTTTCT
>NW_022724588.1:0-766 GCF_011630105.1 Anneissia japonica
AGTATACACGAGATGGGAAGACTTTAATGGTGATGTTGGAGTAAGATTCATTTCAGCCAAGTCTCGAGTAGCTCCAGTAAAACACCTATCTATGCCTCGTTTAGAGTTACAAGCCGCTGTTATGGCATCGAGACTGTATGCTACGCTTAATGTCTCTGAAATTTGATAGAGTTATATTCTTTTCGGACAGTATCATCGCTTTGTCATGGATACGTGGTCAGTCTAGACTCTACAAGTCATTTGTTGCTAACAGAGTTGCTGACATTAACTAAGAGAATGGTACTCAGTGAAATTGCCAAGGTCTTTGATCCGATTGGATTTGCAACTGCCTTTCTCATAAATGGAAAGATTATGATGCAAAAACTATGGCAACGAGGGTATGGTTGGGATGATGATTTAGCTGAAGTTGAGAAAGCTGAATGGAGAAAGTTTTTCAAAGAACTGCAAGAATTAGATTGTACTTCATTCCCGAGATGTTTATTACCAGTCCATTCAAGTAAAGCAGCTGAACTGATTATTTTCAGTGACGCCTCAGAAGATGCATTCGGCACAGTAGTATACACGAGATGGGAAGACTTTAATGGTGATGTTGGAGTAAGATTCATTTCAGCCAAGTCTCTGAAATTTGATAGAGCTATATTCTTTTCGGACAGTATCATCGCTTTGTCATGGATACGTGGTCAGTCTAGACTCTACAAGTCATTTGTTGCTAACAGAGTTGCTGAAATTCAGAACCAAACCGATCCGGCAGACTGGCGTCATATAC
>NW_022724589.1:0-775 GCF_011630105.1 Anneissia japonica
GTGTTGCTAGGTAATCCAGGTAGCTATAATTTGAGCGTGACGTGTGCATAATCGAGGGATGCTTTAGAAAAACATCTGCCCTAATTCTATTTAATTAACAATAGTTCGGTGACGTTAATTTATGCAAACATGTGTGATCACAGGTAGCAAGCAAACATGGGTCCCAAATGGGAAATGCATGGGCCAAAATGTGGGCCCCCTACAGTTTGGCCTATATGGGATCAAGCTGCCTGTGCACCCTAAATCTTTAAGGGTTCCATCAAGTTTGGTGCAAATGCAATGTGGGTCCTTTAAAGGATATATTTGGGTCCCATAAGGTTTCAATTGTGGTTTCATTTGGGACCCATATGGGTTTGTCCCAGTTAATTCATGGGGCCATTGTGGGCTCTATCTGGGTTTTTGAGGGGTTGAATCGGGGTTGAAATGTAAGGGGACCCTATAAGTTGGTCCATATGGGAAAGAGCTGCCTGTGCACCCTAAATCCATATTGGTCCCATAAGGTTGGCCCAAATTAATTTATGGGCCCTTCAAAGAATATATTTGGGCCCCTTAGGTTTGCATTATGGTTTCATTTGGGACCCATATGGGTTTTACCAAATTAATTCATGGGGTCTTTATGGGCTATATCTGGGCTTTTTGAGGATTGAAATGTAAGGGGCCACTATAAATTGGCCCATACGGGAATGAGCTGCCTGTGCACCCAAAATCCATAAGGGTCCCATAAAGTTCATGGGCCTAATTTACGGGCCCATGCTTGGGCTATATCTGGTTTTTT
>NW_022724590.1:0-719 GCF_011630105.1 Anneissia japonica
ATACTTGCCTAATATGTTTTTAAATATATACATTACTAGATTAAATAATATACTAGTAATATACATTACTAGATTATAGGCAATGTTTTAATAATTTGATTTTAAATAAATGGAGGAGGTACATGGAACACGCGGTGAAATCTAAACAAAATATCTCATTACTGGGCTATCCATCGACTGGTTATACCATGGTTGGAATGGAATGTAATCCATCGAAAATGAAAGGCACTTTTAATCATGCCTCAGTCAATATCAGTCAATAGGTACACTAACGATCTTCATCATTACCATATGGATAACGGCGTCTACAAGTCTAGGTAACGATGACAGTAGCCATCCCATGATAAATCGCGAAAAAGAAATCCACTCCGCCCCATTAAATACGACTGTCGGCCTAGGATAGTCAAGTGTAGAGTACGAAAAGCTAAAGAATTCATATGTAAAGAAAGTTAATCATCCTAGAGCAATGCTGAAAAGCTACCGTCTCAATAGAACAAAAATTCCATGTGGGACCTTGCTATCATGTATCTAACGGCAACGTCCTCATCATCAACCACACCACAGTGCGGCAACACGAAATGTGTTGTACATACACTCCATGGCTGCCCCCCCCCCCACTTTTTTTTTTTTTTTTTTTTGCAAAAAATAATGTCTGGAGATTTTTGTGTGACCGGAAAAAAATTCTAGACCTACCTTTTCAGGACCCGTGAGCTGATTTT
>NW_022724590.1:759-1587 GCF_011630105.1 Anneissia japonica
AAAACACACTTCAAATGTCGGGAAAGCTCATTCCCGCTTTCTACGAATTAAAATTTTCCCGGGGGAGAACCCCCGGATCACCCTTTCTTTTTGGGATTTATCAATTCATGGAAAAAAAGAATACGCATCCAACTACTCATTTATTTATGTAGGCCTATGTATACACACATAAAATAAAAAATGAGAAAAATTTACCTGACCATTTTCAAGAGGGAAAAACCTTGAATTTTGAAGAACTTAAAAAGTCATTTAAAAGACATTTCAGAAGTCAGTGAAGGTCATTTCCCGAATTCTAGAAATCGAAATTTTCCCGGGGGAACTCGGACCCTTTTTTCTTTGGGGTTCATTGGTTCTATTGAATCATTTTCAAGAGGGGGGAAACCTTGATTTTTGGAGAAATTAAAAGTAATTAAAAGACACCTCATAAGTCGGGAAAGCTCATTTCCCGCTTCTAGGAATAAAAATTTTCCCGGGGGAGAACCCAACGACCCCCTTTCTTTTTGGGATTTGGAAAAAATTACCTGACTGTTTTGAAGAACTTAAATTAAAATCGCTATAAGATACAGTACTTCAGAAGTCGGGAAAGCTCATTTCCCACCATTTAGAAATTAACATTTTCCCAGGAAGAACCCGAACCTCCGTTTTCTCTTTGGGTTCATTGATTCATTATAATAATTTTCAAGAGGGGAAAACCTTGATTTTTGAAGAACTTAAAGTAGTTAAAAGACACCTCAGAAGTCGGGAAAGCTCATTTCCCGCCTTCTAGGAATCAAAATTTTCCCTGTGGAGAACCCCCGGACCCCCTTCCCTTTTTGGGATTTATGGATT
>NW_022724590.1:1657-3367 GCF_011630105.1 Anneissia japonica
ATTAAGACACCTCAGAAGTCGGGAAAACTCATTTCCCGCCTTCTAAGAATCACAATTTTCCTGGGGGAGAACCCCCCTTTCTTTTTGGAATTTATGGATTCATGGAAAAAATTGTATGCAACTACTCATTTCTTTTTTATGTATGTATATACACATAAGGCCTATCTACTGTAACAACAATGCGATAAATTTACCTGACTGTTTTCAAGAGGAGAAAACCTTGAATTTTAAAGAACTTACAAGACACCTCAGAAGTCGGGAAAACTCATTTCCCGCCTTCTAGGAATCAAAATATTCACGGGGGAGAACCCCCGGACCCCCCTTTCTTTTTGGGATTTATGGATTAATGGAAAAAAAAATCGTATGCAATTAGGCCTACTCAATTTTTTTATGTATGTATACACACATAAGGCCTATCTACTGTAATAACAGGGATAAATTTACCTGACTGTTTTCAAGAGGGAAAACCTTGAATTTTGAAGAACTTAAAAGTAATTAAAAGACACCTCGGAAGTCGGGAAAACTCATTTCCCGCCTTCTAGATATCAAAATTTTCCCGGGGGTGGACTCCCAAAACACCATATTCTTTGGAAACCTTGAATTTTGAAAGTCATTAGAAACCTAGCTTAAAAGTCGAGAAAGGTCATTTCCCGCCATCTAGAAATCAAAATTTTCCCGGGGGAGGACCCCCGGATCCCCTTTCCTTTTTGGGAAAAATGTTGACCCCCATCCCCTAGGTTTTTCCAGATCTGCATGATTCATATTCCCATTCATCTTATAAGTGGGCCCCCCCACTTTGAAAAACGTTCCGCCGGCCCTGCACTCAATATAATATCTGATCTACTGCACACACGTACTACCCAGCCAGCTTATAGTTCGTCTTCCTCTAGCTCTAGGCCAGCCTGCATTACAGTACATTGTTTATCTCTCAGAGGAGAGACCACCAACCCTTGCAAGGACCACAAAACGGCTCATTCTTCGCTACCAACTAGACTCATGCAGACGCATTTATTAGCCGCAAAGCTTACCATTAAAGGCTGTGATTGGTTGATAAACACAATGTGGAATATACAGCCGATTTGCAATCTGATCAATGACGAACACACTTTTATAGGAAACCCATCTTAGTGTTAAGAGATATGATATAAAAACATATAATTTCACATATTTCCCGTCAACATTTTAGCAAAAACTCTGCATACTTTAAATTCCCTAAGCCTTCTCTTCCATATTATTGCAAGATGGGACAGCTGATAGGCGATTTGTCCGTTATTTTTCGATCTTACTTCCGCATTTGCTTTGCGCAGCGCCACCTATCATTTCAAAGCGTAACCACGTTTTAGCGTTGCTTAGCAAAAATGCATCAGCTCTATTTATAGTTCTCATTAATAGATAAGGCCAGCCCATGGCTTCCTTATATGGTAACATTTCTTTGCTAACCAATTGGGTTTTCTTGAAATAACCTACACTGTCATAAGCATTCATCGGTTGATGTTGACGCAGGCGAAATAGTGAAAATCTGGTACGATATGCATTTATTTACAATTTTCTCCGAAGTCGGATTTGCGTCCCAGCTAATCAATATATTTTTGAAGTGTTGATTTATCATGTTTAATCCTAATTTAGTCGGGTAAGACTTGTATCAACTCTGATCAAAAATTGTTATTCATACTTCTAGGCCGTAAAATGCTAGGCAGTTTTTTGAGCATG
>NW_022724590.1:3622-5244 GCF_011630105.1 Anneissia japonica
CTTTTTAATGTTTACATTATGAAATCATCATCATTAAATTTTAAAACAGATATTTAATAAGCAAAATAATGATGTTTGATGCTTATTCAAAGGCCGTATAATGAATATTTTTCTTATAAGAAGCAGATTTTGTAGTACCCACATGAAACGTTGCTACCCCACTTCTACAGTAACAAGTTCCAGCCTATGATACTAAAGTCTCTCCCATGGAAATGTACCATATCTATATAAATCCCCTGAAGGAGTTTTCTTTAAAGGACTTGTGAAATATAGCCAGAACAATATATATAGATAAATTAAATTGTTAGTAATACGTTGAATCTCTTTATTTAAAAAAAATCGCGCTTTTCATGCTATTTTAGGGCAATTAAAAGAGACTATATTATAGCATCGCTCTGTTGGTTCAGATATTCATAGTAAACAATATGCTAATTAGGTGTGACGTCACTTGTGCCGAACCAAAACGTAAACAAATTCAAGCACATTGACACTGGACGCGGCATGCACACACAAAACACGGCTGAAGTTCGTTGTTCGTCTGTCTGTGAGAAAAGACGATTACCAAAACAAAGAGTATTGCTGAAACTCCTACAGACCTGCCATATTACATTGCCTTTGGATGTAAGCATAATCTAAAGACCACAACATTTAAGTTTCCTAAGTTTTCCGAAGTAAAAATTGGTGAAGAAATCGTAGGCCTAGACTAGGCGGCTTGGTAGCCCACTCAACACAGCACTTCATTCATTCACGATGTCGTGATCGAGTATTTCACAATGTCGATTGCCAGGCGCCGAGAGCCTAGATTATTTATCGTCCTTTAGAATACAAGGAAAAATATTTAAGGAAGCTATAAATGAATGCAGTGCCTATAGTATAACCAACACTTCCACCCAAGATGCGTGGGGCTTATCAAAAGGAAAGAAAAAGGAGGTAAGTTGAGAACTGGCCTAGCCTAGGCTAGTGCTGTACTAGCTAGTCCTAGGGCTAGGCTACATAATTATGATAATGATAGTGTATGCCTTCGATTTTTAGGCCTATCAATTCATCAATCGTGGAGGAAATATATAAAGTTTATTTCCTCCATGCTGCAATGTACTAGCCTAGCATATTTAGGCTAGGTACAGTAGGGCTTGACCTAGGCTAGACCTTGTTCATTTTAAGAAGAGGCAGTACAATTTAATAGATAGATAGATAGATAGAAATAGATAGAAATCTTTCTTTATTCTGGATACTCAGTCAGTATTAGTATGTCACTGTTCTTCCCTGAGGTCCAGGGTATGATCTTAAACTACTTTAAATTAAAAACAGAATTGATAAAGAAATATATAAGTTACATAAATATAAGAAGCAGAAAAAAGATTGGTAAATTAAATTAGATTTTTAAAGGATTGTAGGGAAATAGAATGAATATTACTGCGGATATCTGATGATAAATTGTTCCATAAATTAACGGATCGGTATTTAAATGTTCTTTTTCCAAAATCATTCTGCCATTTTGGTGAGATCAAAGTGTTTTTTGATTTGCTTCTTGTATTTATGTTATGATATTCATCGATTCATTCGTAAAAATGTGTTAAGTATGCTGGAACAGTTCCTGATAAGCATTTAAATGTCATTACAAG
>NW_022724593.1:0-2035 GCF_011630105.1 Anneissia japonica
TTTTGTCGGGGTCAAATTGAGACAAGCTTTGCTTCTATTTTTGATCCTAATTAATTAATTTTAATGTTGCCCACTTTATTTATCACTTGATGTATTTATTAATTAATTGAATAAATGTTAATTGAATTGAATTGAATTGAAAACGTTAACGAATAAATAACAATAATTAAAACGTGTACATAGTATCACTACTACAATAATAAGATTAAATTTTTTAAATTTTATAATCAATTTTATATAGCCGGGGTTAGTATTGACCTAGGCTACTATGGCTAACGACAGGTACGCTTTCTCCAATAAAGGCCTTTTCTATGAATGGATTGACCTGCACGAAACACGAACTCCTGAAGACCGAACCCAGTACCGTTACGATTTTAATCGTGCAGGAAATATCCTCAAAATGTATCTTGTAAAGACGTCTTTCCAAGATAATGTATCTTGGAATTCCGTCTTTCCAAGATAATTTATCTTGGAAATCCATCTTTCCAAGATACGTTATCTTGGAATTCCGTCTTTCCAAAATACGTTATCTTTGAATTCCGTCTTTCTAAGATACTTATCTTGGAATTCCGTCTTTCCAAGATCAATTATCTTGGAATTCCGTCTTTCCAAGATACGTTATCTTGGAATTCCGTCTTTCCAAAATACGTTATCTCGGAAAGACGTCTTTCCGAGATAAATTATCTCGGAAAGACGTCTTAATAAGTGTTTATTCCATGTTTCCAAGATAATTATCTTGGAAACTCGGAAACTAGGAAGGTCACTTTAAGCTTCCGTAGAATTGTCCTCATGAACAGAATAATGAAAGAAAGTTTATGCAGCATCAGTGTTTTATAAAATGTTATAAAGCTATACGCGCGCACGCTGTTTGGTGACAACATGGCGCCCATGCGCCAAGTTGGCCAAACTCTCTCTATCTCATAGAGCTATTAAACAACTAGAGTTCTGACAAGATGGCGCAGCAATGCAGAGTTATGTCATAGAGATATAATAAGAATACTAGATCGCTAACCGCAATGTATTCGATGTTCGAAATACACAGAACTTTGTGTGTGTACCATCCAAGATGGCTGTTTAGATTTAGCCAATGAAAGTCATGAAAGTTCCCTAATGAATTCGCTTTAAAGTTAAATTATTAACGAGAATTACTATTTGACAAGAAGTCTTTTGGATCACCTATTGGTATGTAGTTTAAAAGACACTTTGACCTTTTATCTTTGAGATATTTGTCATTATTCATCTGAACTCTTTTGGATTTTTTAAGCCCCGCTACAACAGGACAAGCGGTTCTCAAACAAAAGGCACTGTGATCTGTTTATTGGACCTTACTGTCCAGCCTTTGTCTGTAGTGTAGTGCTATGGTACTACTTGGGATGTGCCGTTCATGCACGCGCGTACGCGCGGAGGAATATGATTAAATTAGTTATGTTGAAGACGACATGGCGTGTGTGTATCGTTGTTGATTGTCCATATAAACAACACTAAATCTGGCGACGAGAGATAGCTAGAAGGAGGGATAATGGCGAAAGTAAATATCCCTTGTGTCGCTGCATTTGACAATGTTGTCGCTGAGTCTTTGGACACGTCTGTAGGTCCAAAATGGGAAGCGTGGATTAAGCGTTTCGAGAATTATGTCGTAGCCCTGTCCGTGTCGTCGGACGCGCAAAAACGTGCATTGCTCCTACATGCTGTAGGGCCGCATTGCTTTGAAATATTTGACAGTCTACCTGATACTGGAACTACTTACGCACATGCCAAAGTGGCTCTGTCGAATCATTTTAGGCCTAAAGTTAATATTGAATATGAGAGGGCTGTATTTAGACGTCTTAGGCAGAAGTCAGACGAGAAACTAGATTCCTACCATACCCGACTAAGGAAGGCGGCCGGTACATGTAACTTTCAAAGTATTGACCAAGAACTGAAGTCGCATATTATCCAAACAACTACTGACTCGAAGTTGAGAAAACAGTGCCTTAAGGAAGACGGACTTACGCTAGCAGAAATTCTACAAATTGGAAGGTCAAATGAACTAGCA
>NW_022724594.1:0-1224 GCF_011630105.1 Anneissia japonica
TACCTGTGGCCCATTGGCGGATGTAGCAATCACTGATTGTTGCTCAAGCCTTCGTTCATATTCAAAAACAGACATTGTCTGTCGAAGATGGAAAGGAAAATAATTATATTTTAAAATAAATTAACTGCATCCTAATGCGAGAAAAGAAGAAAAAACACAAGGGCTGTAATTTTATTTAAACAGAATCCCACCCACACCCTAAACAAAATGTAAATATATGAATATACATAAATGTGATGTTTCTAATTCATAATGAGTATTAATACGTAGGTCCATAATAAATTAGTACAGATTAAACGTCGGCATATTATGGGAGGATTTTATGTAAAAATAAATGTAATTATAGGCCTATCATTTTAATTAGATACTGAAATTTTATCTATACATATAAAAAATAAATAAATATAATTGTAAATAAAGAGGTATTTAATTATTAGTTGTGCAGCACAAATGGTTGATAAAATGAACATCTATCTTTAAGAAATTAAATTTATTGAAAGAAAAATGAAAATGTAACGGTTGTAAATATGAGAATACTCAATGACTTTATATTTATACTCTACGAAATATATAAATATGTATAAGACAGAAAATTACTCAAAAAAGAAGACGATTGAAAATAAAATTGGGTTATCAACACAAAAGAAAAGAAAAAAAAGAGAAAAAAAAACCACCAAAATCATATTGATTAAAAATTAATTTATTGATTTAATTTACTTGATGCTACAAGATTGCATCAAGATAGACTGAGTAACCTAAAATTAGGACCTGTTTCGCCCAATAATCTAGCTAATAATAGCTGGATATGTTCATGTTTTTTTTGTTTTTTGTTTTTTATTTCATTTTATTTTATTTCGTGTGGCAAAACCACCTTTATTTGCCACAGATGCATCAAACAAATCAAAAATGTTAAAAAATAATAATAATTACAATACACAACATTGATTATGAATCAATTACATTTTGTGTGATCTCCACTATTAAAAAAATATTTCTTCTTTGCAGTTAAGCAGGGCAGTATATTTCTCCGTTTCATAATATTTTTTAGTTCAAGTTTTAAAGCAGATACAAAGCAAGCCATTCACAGCCCCATTCCAAAAGATTGACAAGATCGTTAATAATAGATTCAGAAAGAACCGTCCGAGAGGTAAAACTGGAGTCTGGTGAGAGGCATAAAATAGTTGAATCATCAGCATACATAGCAAGCCTAGACTGAACTCTGTT
>NW_022724595.1:0-626 GCF_011630105.1 Anneissia japonica
TACAAAAGAAAAAAAATTGACTAAGTTTTTTAATATGAGTTTAAGTGATAAATATATTACATGTGCAAAACATACAGTAGTTCTCTGTCATTTCTTTTCTTTACTCATTCTCAATTTGTCTTTATGTTCCCTTAGAGCCAACAAAAAAAAATCAGGTTGAAAAGCAAAGTTTCTAAAGGTCAATATGCATTTCATTTCTGAATCATAAACTTCATGTTTTTTTTGATGCAAGCAACAGCAAGCAATTTACATCAACACACTTGGTTTGGGTCCCACATGAACAATACTTTTGAAAGTCTAATGGATAAAATATCAGAAGAATTCACATAAAAGACTACTTACAAAAAGACATAGAAACTTAAACTATGTCAGCTATGTCACTTAAATAAAATTGTACACAAATGTAGTCCATCTCTAAAGATAAAGATGACACCTTAGTACGTTCCAACAATTTACATTTTTATCAATTATATTAATTTTTCATTTATTCGGAACAGCAACATCAGAATAACTTCTAAGTTGATTAATTTTACACGACATACAATTAAATATCAGCATAAGAGTAGTAATTCCTTTAAGGTATGGTAATGCTAGTAGCGCAGTAAAGCTTTCACTCTGTGATGTTA
>NW_022724596.1:0-2153 GCF_011630105.1 Anneissia japonica
GCTGTTCACTCCTGGTTGTATAAAATATTAGCGTAAAATCCCGTTAACTCATTTTATTATTTCTTGAATTATTCCAATAAAACATTCGTGCCAGTTCTCACTGCATGATCTTTATATGGCGTAACAGAAAAGACACGCATTGTCGCATGAACAAAGGAGCGTACATCCATTAATATTAATTCATTCATTTTTCTTTGAATTTATCTAGCCTAAAGGGGAAGGAACCACAGATAATAACTTCACGTTAGATAAATACTTTTATAGGATGATAAAGATTTATTAAATCTTAGTAATATTTTATGGTGTACTTAATTATATTTTGTTCATCTTTAATTGGCATTATAATGCAAATACGAAACTAATAATAGATAAATTCATCTCAAAACAAACTTTTGGTTCCGCTTCCCGATATTTGTTTAAAACAATAATTGTATTAAATATGCCTGGTTATTCGGCCAGGTGATAATCTAGGGACTCTGGAAACTGTACTATGTCATGAGGCTTGGGCCAAGCCCATATGCGAACTTAATTGGCCCCAAGACATATTATTAGGCCAACCAAGGCATATATGATCTTCCATCCTTTAGTTACATTTTCCCATAACTGTTTAAAGTAGGTCCACTTTCCTTTTCATATAATTTATTACTTCATATTGCTAAAACAAAAGGATAATTCGTCAATATTCTGTTAATTTTCTTACGTTTCAAAGAGAAAAATAAAGTTTGATTTGAATTATGTAGGGGTTAGAAATACTCAATAAAAAACGTAAAATAACAATATACTATAGTAATAACAATAATACGAACGATAACAGTAATAGGCCCCTAATAACAATAACAATACGATAAGAACAGCAACAATGGGATAAGAACACTAATAATAAAGTTAGAACATACAGGTGGTAGTAGAAAATGAAACTTCTGCAAAAAAGCAACAGATTTGTTGTTTTGTTTTGTTTTGTTTTGTTTTTCGCGTGCAAGAACTGCACACTCCAAACCACATAATATATTTATTGATGTCGAGGGGTTGTTTTTAAATATTTAAATATTGTTTGGATAAATAGGACTATAATTAGTGAAATATATTTCATAGCTCAGATGATATATTCCTATAAGGACATTCAATATGAAAATAATAATAATAATAATAATAATAATAATAATAATAATAATAATAATAATAGTAATACTACTACTACTAATAATAATAATAATAATAATAATAGTAATAATAATAGTAATAATAATAGTAATAATAATAATAATAATAATAATAATAATAATAATAATAATAATAATCAGCCAAGCGCATGAATAGACCTAAAGCAGTGTGTATATAATATATTAAGTTAACATAAACACTACTCTACAATTTCATTATATTGAAAAACGCGGCAATAAAAAGTATATGCGTTCATTAAACCAGTATATACAAATAAAGTGAAGATAATTTTGCAGATTCAAACACATGTTTGCATCGATTTGTTATTTCATTTCTCTGTGTTGTTGTGTATGCATATAGTTATAAAACCATAGGATGTGAGTAGAGAATGCTAATCAGAAACTAAATCTACAACTTCATTTCTTCAATTATTATCACAATCATTAATAACACATTTTATAGCTTTATAGGCCTAATTCCATTGTAACACATGTTATAATAGTAAGAGTGCCTTCTAAGCGCCTAAAACACGTGTAAATCGTTGTATTTCATTGTGTTCCTCGTCAAATGTATATTTCAACGAAGTTAAACTAAAGCTCATATTGGCAAAAAGTCATTAAAATATGTTATGGCTTCGTTGCTCATGGCAACAACGTAAGGCTATATCTGCATTTAAACAAGGCAAATAACGTTTCTAGCACCGTAGTTTCCCACCAAATTTTTATCTTGTTGAACTTTACAATTCACGCGTCAGGTGAGGTCTACCTGTTAAACATACTGAATTGATAAAGGCCTATATAAAATATAACTGAGCCCTAAATCGTTTTGCCCACGAACGATAGGTAATGTTTTGCGTTGAAAATTTTATTCATAAACTTAAATAATAAGTAGACCTGTATCAATGTTAAAATAATGTCATCTGACTTCAAATATATAATAAATAAAATTGGTTTATCAAGAATTAATATTACATAAACCTATGCTTGGTTTGA
>NW_022724597.1:0-1430 GCF_011630105.1 Anneissia japonica
CGACTTGACAACATAATTATCTTGACAAGTCGTCAAGTCGAATGGCACTTAGGTGCTTCCGTATGAAATAGACAGTAATGTGCAACGATTAGAATGAACCTTTCCGCTAAGCCCCGCCCCTTTGGATATTGTTGCTAAGAAAACACGTGCGTTTTTGTGGCGCAACACGTGTGTCTGTGAGACGCTCGCGTATTCCTAGCGCTGTTCTGATTGGTCAGTTGTTAAATTTGATTGACACTCCGGAAAGGTCTATTATGATTGTACCAGCCACACTCGGACCGTACTACGCAGGTCCAACCCCTGCATTTCAGTATATCTATCTGCAACGAAGCAATCGTGCAGGTTCCCTTGCCAGTGCAATAGATCAAGGAGAACCGAACAATATCTATTGTGAAAGAAATATATGTCTCAACTTGACAGTAGTCGCAGAAGTGATCAAAGATTATAATGATACAGTTTGTAAGTGTATCAATACAGTAAGTGTATAAACAATACAGAAAAACTGTCGAATGGGTAGCAGTTATACGGGCATTTCTTACCTTTCATTACATTGATAATAAATTGGTAGATTGGTCCACCGGAGGGCATACTAGGTGACATCACCGTGTAATCCAGGAATGATGTTGTCAGAACATCTGACCATTTCACAGAATAGTTGTACAAGTCTGTCCTCGTCAAAATCCCATCTGTGTATACAAGACATCTAGGTGAATGTTCGTGTTGAAATAATGTTCTCCTTCTGTTTATGAAAGTGCGTTGAGCACTTTTTATTATGAGCTCTATCATGAGCTCTATCATCAAGAATTATTTCACCAGAAAAGTGATAATCATATTACTGGTTAGAAAAATGTTGCCTTTCAATTGAGTAAAATTATAGATTAGTTGGATTCAAATATTGCATTCTTGTAGATACAACTGTGTTGATGTCAATGGTAAAGGTGTATGCAAACAAATACAATTATTACCACTATCGTAAAATAAAGCGTTATAATAGTGTTGCCCTCTCCAACCTAGGTTTATTTCATCCAAGAGCCGCACGAGTTCTACGAGTTAGAAACTCATGAAATTCATTATTTAATTCCCTTGGGAAAGGACCTATAGGAGCTTGCTACGTGTTAGCTAGCTACGAGTGAGGTACGACCTTACGGAGCTGGTTACGACGAGTTATATATGAATTGCTGAGAGAAGCACCAAGTTTACTACAAGGTTTATGAGATTATTACGAGTGGACAGTGGCGGCTCTAGGATATATTTTCTGGGGGCTAAGTTGTCCGACAGGGGGGACTTGAGCTCGTAGGCTCAAGCTGGGAGAAGGGGTTGAAAGAAGGGTTCCCCCTCCCAAATGAGATTTTTTTAAGAATATCAACCTCTAGATGGCAAACGGCACTCTCAGACTGTGACAGACATGTGTTGGCTTGGTGTGGGCTTAT
>NW_022724598.1:0-630 GCF_011630105.1 Anneissia japonica
AAATGGCGGTTCACATTTAGCTAGGTATCCATGTTGTTGATAAATCACCATAGCAACAGAGACAACGTTACTTTTAGGCCTATTTAGATATAAGCCTCGTAGAAATAACTGCAGTATAGACTAATGCCTCGCATTCAAGTACACGATAGATGTATTGTTTCCAAACTGACAATAGCAACAATAACAAACCTAGTTGGAAACTAGAATTCTATCTCTGCCTGTATTCATGCGACCTTTGTCTGCTTTCTTAGGCTTATGGCCTACAAAAAGACAGAATTACAGAATCCTCTGAAAAACACGAAATCCTTGAGGTTAACAGTCAGTCGGCAATAAAGCAATTTTACAGCAGAGTTACATAGTGATGCGCATAGAGATCATATACCCCTTATAATTCCACCATTATTATTATATTAATTTAAATCAAAGTACTCTTCATCATAACTCTGAAAAGAGCCCGGTTTCCAACAGCGCCATCTGAATATTTTAGACTTTTTCAAACGAAGGCGACTCATTTAGCGTACCTTCGATTGAATCCTGGATGAAAATTCAAGTAAACCATAACCATAGTATTCACTTCTATTATAATACTAATAATAACGTCTCCTATGAGTCAATCAATCAATCAATCTA
>NW_022724599.1:0-1013 GCF_011630105.1 Anneissia japonica
TCGACTGTGACGGCATTACTCAGCTGCAAGATAAAAAGCTGGATTTCTCAATGGTACTTTGTTTACAAACACATCACACCGCATTGCCATTTAAGGATTAGGGACTCCCCAAAAGGACTCCCCAGTAATGGCGTCGACAACAGAGGGCGCCATTCTTCTTGGATAGGTCTATATGTAAGCACATCATGACCACATATCGTCGCTCACATCACGAACTAACACAATCAAAGTAGATTGTGTTAGTTCGTAGCGCGTCAAAACGAGCGCGTATTGGTTGTCAAGCAATTTTGTATTCTTTACCACACAAAAAGTCCTTAACAACAACAGCGCATATTTTGACGTGCTTTTTTGATTTCACAAACTAACACAATTGAATTTAATTGTGTTAGTTCGTGATGTGAGCGACGATATGGGCACATCATGACTATAAGGGCATACAAAGAGAATTTGTAATTTGCTTTAGTGTAATGCTCTGTCCAGACTATCAAATTTTCTTTGACAAAAAAATGTTGTATGCCCATATATAGTCATGATGTGCCTATATATAGTCATGATGTGCCTATATATGGTCATCATGTGATGTCATCATGACCATATTTAGGCATGTCACATGTTTTTGTCAAATACACTGTGACAAACAATATCAAGAAAGTAAAAAATTCATAGTTAAACCGGGCTATCACTGCGTCGAACCATTGCGTGCGTGTTGTGGCATTGCGTTCTCCGTAGAATCCTGTCGACTGTCGGGCGCTGTGGGTGACCGGCTTCAAGTATAGAGCCAAGAAATATTCAGGCAAAGTTTCGTATAGTGACTCTATCCAAAACCATATGTGTTTTGCAAAAGAAGAAAACTTGCCAGTTATATTGTCCCAAGCTTCACAAATACAAAAGGTTTTAGCTCTAATTCATTAAATTTACTATACATACAGGGCTCCCTCCCATAGACACATTCCGCTAAGTTGGTCAGTATGTGGGTATCAAATGTAAACATGCAGCGCGAGCGACGCTCAGTG
>NW_022724600.1:0-1491 GCF_011630105.1 Anneissia japonica
TATGTGGGTGTGTCTATATTATGCATTCACCATTGGATTTTGATACAAATCAAAAAGCTCCCAACCAGCAAATAAATCTTAAAAATAAAATAAAAAAACCTTAGAAGCAGTAGTGTATCTGGAAGTCTTGAAAAAGAGGTGCTGATGGGGGCGCGAAGGTGAAGTATGGGCTTGATGATAACTTAAAGGGGCGCTAATTTGCAAAATAAGGTGATTTTTAACTAATTTCCATGATTTTTTCTGGGAAGGGGAGACGGGGAGGGGGGAAGTAATTTTTGGAGTGACCTGTCTATTAATATATGTTTTGAAATATTTATATTTTCAAAATTGTGATACTTAATCAACTAGTAAATATGACCTAACGACGTGTCAATTTATTGCATGTATTGATATGGAGTAGGGGGTAACATTTATGCTCACAACTTTTTATCGAAAATGAATATATTTTCCTGTTTTCAGTACCGAAGTGTAGAATAATACATTCCTATCATTTGGTATAAAGAAAAATGTAATTATATGGTTAATTATGTCACAGGAGGTCAAAAGGTCATCATCCAAAGATCAACATCGAATTTTACCCAAAATTATATTAAAACTCTTAATAATAGTTTTATTATACCGTTAAAACTAAATAACATAGATAAAAGTTAGTTGTATTAAAATATATATTAAAATACATACTGTAGATAAAATTGAAACATCTTAGCTCCAAACACGACAAAGTTATGGCCCCGAAAATATGGGTGTGTCTGTATTCTGTATTTACCATGGGATTTTGACATGAATGAAAAAGCTCATAACTAGCTTTAGGTAGCCGTTATGATGCTAAAAACTGTTGATATAGCTTAGTAGTGACAAATTGTGAACTAGTAAATATGAACTAACGGAGTATAGACTTGTCAATTTAATGCATTAACTTTGATGGGGGGGGGGGGTAACATTTATGCCCACAACTTTTCATCAACTGAATATAGCTGTCATTCTTCAACATCTAGACACACGGAACACACTTGTGAGGTCGCTTTTCGTTGACATCTTCAAGGTTTAAAGATAGATCTAATGTTGTCGCTACTGATTATGGATTTTCTTCAACGACGCCCTCAGTATGTCTGCATAGGGCATAGAAAATCGGACACAAGACTTGTAACTCAGGAGTGCCCCAAGGATGTGTTCTGTCACCTGAGCTGTACACAGGATAATGCTTCTGACAACACACCCATAATAAAATATGCAGATGATACCGTTATCTAAGGATATCTTTGTGGAACTGACACATCGGTGTATGTGGAAGAAGTACAACGATTTGTGAAATGGTGTTCTGAGAACTAGGCATATTTAAAACTAAACGTAAGTAAGAGAAAAAAATTAAATTTGATACTAGGACACATTACACTTTAGCTTTTCGAATTATTATGTAATTGTCAGTGATGTTACATAATAATTTGCCTATACGATCACCATGAATTTATATATTTAATACATAAATATATA
>NW_022724601.1:0-699 GCF_011630105.1 Anneissia japonica
AGACTAAATACCGCATGGCCAATTTAGTAGTTTATGCAAAAAATATTAGAACGTATTATTTTTTATGTCTGTAAAATAATGGTTTTTTTATCGAAACTTTTAACATAATAAAAAAAACATAAAAAAAAAAATAATTAGTTTATCACCTCTCCCTCGTCACTTTTGGGAAAATTCTTTTGACAGTGACAGTCAATTATTTAAACATAACAGGGGATCAATTAATTATTAATATAATACTATTTTTAAAAATTCATTTAATTAATGGACTTTTTCTTGAGAAATGAAAATGATATTAACAATTAAATGATGTGGATTTACTAATGAATTTAGATAAAATATTAACCAGAATAAATCAATATATAAGAACTTAATGCAAAAAAAAAAAAAAAAAACAAAAAAAAAAAAAAAAAAAGGGAAAAAAAGCTCCCTCCCTCATCAGTTTTTATTCTTTGATAAGCTAAGATTTCTTTATGGGGCGTTAGCTAACACATGAAAGATTTTTGTGTTTGGATTTTAAAATAACTAGGAATAGGCCCAATTATTTCTTATGCCTATAATACTGTTAATACAATTGCATTAAGTTCTTAAGTATTTATTTATTCTGGTTAATATTTTATCAAAATTCATTAGTAAATCCACATCATTTAATTATTGATATCATTTTCATTCCTCCAGAAAAAGTCCATTAATTAAATGAAT
>NW_022724602.1:0-552 GCF_011630105.1 Anneissia japonica
CGTCGTAAATATTCAGTCTGACTACGGACGTTGGTACAACGTAACGATTTGTTACTGGCCCGACGGCGATTTTTTTTTCCGTACGAAACATTTACATGAAACTCCACTCGGGCCGTCTCGACTGAATCAACCAGAAAATCTCATATTGCAGAATTCAGGTCAAAAGGTCATCAACAACTTCTGATCTGAGAGAACGTCGCTGTCTAATTTTTAAAAATACATTGATGTTACCATGCTAATACTAATGGGTCGTCTAAAATGACATAATATTTGATTGAGCTGCAGAGTAATAAAAGTGTTATTTTAACTTGAGTTACATACTGTGGTAATTTTTATTTTTTAGTTAGGTCTGGGTTTTGCATAATTACCTAGGCCTAACTACAAAAAATATACGCTTTCTGGGGAAAGCACAGAGAGTAAGGAAAAGCGCGTTTCTCGGTGCGTTTCATCAAATGAACAGGGTGACAGTTATTTTCAAATTAAGAGGAGAGCTGAGAAGAGGCAGCTCTAAAATACTGGATGCCATAAGACCTGCCAAAATGGCAGAGCACC
>NW_022724603.1:0-944 GCF_011630105.1 Anneissia japonica
GGATAAGCAAATTATTATTTTTTAAATTTGATCCGACGACCTAGTCGTGGCATTGGATGACAGGGGCTTCCCAATGTCACTGAGCTTGGGCAGCACAACTAACTTTGTTTAGGCAGGTGCAGATCCAGTAGGGGATACTCACTATCTATTCTGAAACTGTTGTGCCCATCATTTGAAAATTCTGGATCTGCCCCTGTGTTTAGGTCTATAGTGTGCTCAGTAAAAGTGTTTTATTTGCGAGATATCATCTGGTAATATGGAATTACAGCCTAAAAACATTCACTAAAAATTTAATTTAATTATTCATTAAAAAAGCATCAAGTAAATTATTAACTTCTAATGAAATCTGTTCAAATTAATTTACAGGCATTTAAGTCCAGCAGTCATTAAAGTAGTGAATACCAGCAAAGGAATATTATCAGAAAGAGTATATTTACAATGCCTGTTAAAATAGGAGATTTTTTTCTAATATTTTATGTAATTTTAGCTTATCACATACAAAATATCTAAATTTACAAATGCCTCTTTAAAAAAAGAACACAAATGAAGAGATTGCATACATTGACAGAATAGAGAGAGAAAATTTAATATTTCTGACATGCCTGTGTAGACTATTTTAAAACACAGAAACGTTTCTATTGTTTTGTCGACTTTTCTTAGATAAATAAGCGGAGAGGGTGGGGTGTGGAAGGACTGCATAAGTACCCACAAGTGCACCATAAATCATTTAGCTATAGAGATATAAATCGGGGGAACCTTAATGTTAGCCTGGAAACATGTGCATCTTCCCCTGTACTGTAGTGGTAGGGGACGCTACTACTAGTGACAAATGAACTTACTGTGAGTTTAACACCTCACAACCCCACCCACCTTCAGCCCCACCCACTCCTCCTGCCCCGGTAATTAATACCTCCTAATTTCTTCTCCGGTATGCCCCTGAGATC
>NW_022724604.1:0-563 GCF_011630105.1 Anneissia japonica
GGTGAAGTTTTCCTTGTGGTCTTTCAGGCTGATGAATGCTTGGTTTTTAGCTATGGTGTTCATTCATATATATATATATATATATATATATATATATATGTACACTGTAAAAAGTGTGTTTAGAAAGTGATAGCAGAAATGTGTTTAGAAAAGATATGTTTAGAGTATTGACACTTGGTGTTCAGAAACTGAACACCGATGTTTCGTGATTTGACACATGGCGTTTAGCTTCTAAACATGTTTACAAAGTGATAGCAAAAAAGTGTTTAGAAAAGTGTTTACATGCTAAACACAGTTTTTACAGTGTATTTAAAATTATATATAATTTACATTTATATGATGTATATTTTTATATATATTTTTACGAGTATTTTGACTTGACCTGAGAAACAATTATTCAACCAATAAAAAGAAATTTATCAACATTGACAATAATATAAAGGATTAATAATAATGTCCATTTGAAAACTAAATTGCACTACATCTTCATGGAGGAATAAGCAACTTAATTGCATTTTGAACAATATATCATTTTCGCAGTAGACCTACATCTGTCTATTCCC
>NW_022724605.1:0-1327 GCF_011630105.1 Anneissia japonica
ATATCGTGACTGTCGGCCGATATATAATGACGACCTGTCTAAATTATATTAGAGCGCATACTGTATACTACATTCGAACAGTCGACTGATTAACCTAGGGGTTTTAAGTATATCATAAGCTGACGACGATATGATACATTTAATGGAACCCGGAGAACCCGCACCTTCAAGGCCTATATCTAGGCCCGTAACCAAGATTCTAGCTTTGAGAGCTAGAGGTCCAGGGGACTTAGTCCTTCTGGTGGGGTAAATAAATACTTCGTCATCATTTTGATGCAAGGAGAAGCGATGGTTTGGTTTATCAGAGGGACTTCGCTCGAAAAGGCATTCAGCCAAACCATAAAGCCATCTTTTAAAGTTGTCAATCCATACTGATTACAGCAGACACATTCAAATTGAATGAATGGATGGTCATGCCATACAGGTACGCCGGTCGTTTCATTCGAATAAACCTCACTTTTAATAAACGTCCTACCATCTACTAAACGCATCTCCAAAACATAATTTGGAAATTCTCCCTGAAAAAAAAACACCAGAAAACAACAACACAGGGCCTTAATTCTTTTCATTGAATTAACGCTTTCAAATCAGTGTGAACAAACCCAATGAAACTATTTACCATTCTTGACACTATTCTATCAGCATTGTTTCATTCAAGTATAATTTTAAGAGGCGTTTATGTTACAGTATAAATCCATTTTACACGAAAAACAGGCCTATGGATATATCACGCACAAATATAACTCCCGTAATTAAATAGGTTTTTAAGGTAAATATGTTCTGTATAGTACCAACAAATCGGTAAAACCTTGATCTTGAACAGCTCATTTAAATATGATCAATTCCTAAAACTCCTAAAATGAAACTGATTAAAAAAAAAACAGTTTTCGCTAATTCACGGAAATTTTACTACAGAAATCCTTAAACTGGTTAGTCAATTTAAGTTATTTAAATGTCCGTTAATTGACGGGGAAATTTTTTTCACATTCGAATTTTGAATTCATAAGTTTGTTAGCTGATGAGAAGCAGTACATCTTTAACCAGAGAAGAATCGATTTACATTTACCGGTTAATTGAAGAAGAGCAAAAATTGATAATAAATGTTCCTGTTACAAGGAAGCTGTAGGCCTGATATGGAATCCAGTCAAAATAAAACAAAACGGATGTGTTAAATTAAAATACAGGCCTATCCATTAAACTTGCCAAGATCGTTACTACTTATGCATACAACAGTTAGCATACTACTAGACTATGCGTCGCGTAATATTTTGCAAATGGATGCTTAATTTTTGATATTTGTTTCATCGATATGATGAAAAATAAACAG
>NW_022724606.1:0-1242 GCF_011630105.1 Anneissia japonica
GTAGGATTAAACTTGAAATTATCCTCCTAGGAGTGAATGGACATTAAAACCCTGAATTCTTCATCGGTGCATCCATACACAGCTTCATACAACCTGCTACTGACAAAGCCTAATTACTCTTTGTTCATAACATTGTTTGAGATATCATAACAAATATTGTCATAAAGGATCTGATTTATGTATTTTGGTTTTCATATCTACAAATGTAATAACTGTCCTGATGGTTTAAAGAGACACAAACATGTCATATGAGAGAAAAAACATTTATCAATGTGTATCATGGAGTTCTTTCCCATCAAATGTCTTTAACGTTACATTACTGTGTACCAGGGAGAAGGAAATAAATGGTCAATTCCAAGCTGACCAATAGGAATCAAGGAAACTGTTCACCTCATACCTTGACCTAGTGCTGGGGGTTAAATGTATTACATAGGCTCTGAGATCTCACCATAGGATAAGTCATTTGAATCCTGAACTCACATGTGTTGCATATTAATCACTATCAACTGTTACCATTTCAGCGAAAACATAAACATAGTAGTCATCATCATCATCGCACTCATCATCATCATCGCAGCGAGAAGCACAAGGAACGAGGACTCTCAAAAGAAGGCGGACAGAAACTTGAGGATGGATCATCTTCTACAACACCAAGGTCAAGGAGACGATCTGACTACCAGGATAGGTAAGCCTTTCCTAAAATGCGGGATGTGAATACCTTGTATGTTTTGTGTGTGTACCTCATTGTAAATTATTCTTTATATTTCTATGAGAATGCTTTTCCTCTTTTCTGTCAGGAAGGTTTACTCTCATAAATAGTGTTTGTTTATGCAGACATTAAAAAACATTGAGGGTTTAAAGTGCGTTATTTAATCTGTCAGAATCGGTTATTTGATAATGTTCTGATTGATACAAAATATCAAGGCACATTGGATATAAGAATACGCTTAAGTAATACCAAAACACTTTATTCAAAATAGAGATTGTTAAAAGCACTGCAGTGTACATTTACAAGCAGCGCCTAGTGCAAAAACCCTTGTTGGAGTGAGGCTTATTTATGAGAGGCGTTTATTCAATCTTTTATGATAACACTAAGCCAATGTAAATAAATTTATATGTTATCTACCCATATCATGTGGAATGTTTAAAATTTTGTTCTTTTTGTTCATTTATATTCACCGTTAAATGTTTTAATTGGTTTCTAGGGCATCAAAAGAAGCACTTAAAACAAGCCAAGAGGTG
>NW_022724607.1:0-593 GCF_011630105.1 Anneissia japonica
GCAATATTCTACATATATCAACTTGAATGAAAGTCTTCTGATTTTTTACGGCTGTATATATATATGTGTATATGGGATTTTTGTAATCGTATATTTATACCTTCTTTAAATTATTTTGCATTAGTTGTTCTATTTTAAGTTTTAATATATATCATAACATTGTGGTTTTGAACTTTTGAAATTTTACAATTTTAACCTTTTTTTAAGTATTTTGAGAGTAACTGCTTCGTAGATTTTTTTACGTTTCGTACATCTTATTATTTTTTTTATAATTCTAATTTCTTTTACTTTTAACTTACAGTGACTTTTCTTCTGACTTTATCTTTTTTCGTCTCTGAATTTTAACAGTTTATCTAATTAAAAATGTGCTTGCTTAACATAAAGCTTAATTTTTTCTTTAATTATTCTTAATGTGAATTTGAATTCATGTTTTACATGTTTTTAAATTTGACTAGGTTTTGATCTATGGATTTAACTTTTACATGGCTCTCGCTTATAAAAGCATTTTACTTGTAGTAGTTACCTAACATTTTACGATCTCCATCTTTTTAAGTAATTTTGATTAAATTCTAACATTTTATTTTACATAAACT
>NW_022724608.1:0-1003 GCF_011630105.1 Anneissia japonica
CAAATGCTGGTTGATACTCCAATTTTGGTTGAATATACAATGAAACATCCTAACCAGCAAACAAAAAATTGTTATAAAATTGATGGTTGCACACATGCAAATGATTAGATTAGGAAAAAGTTGGCGAGTTCGAGCAGCAGTAAGAGTATCAGACTTTAGTGCAAGGAGGACTGAGTTCAGAACCTGCAAATGTTGTTTTTGCTTTGGTCTGTGGGTCTGTGGGTTACTTCATACAATGGAAAGTTAATTGTTATAAGTTAGTCCCTCGGTACTGTGTGCACAATATCACATGTCCAAAAAAGTGAGCTCAGTACCCTATTCCATAGCAGTGGTAAATGGCGGCGGAACGTTTTTGAAAGTGGGGGCCATTTCATAAGGTCCAGTATGTGAGCGAAGCGAGCCTCTAGGCTGGGGGCCAGGGGGCTGCCAAGGGCCATCGGTGGCTACGGATATTTTACGAAGTTTGGTGAATTTTTATAAGTTATTTTATAGGCATCAAGCTACGGTAATATGATTTCATATTTGTTGCAATTTAGTGGCCGATCCAGGAATTCGAAATAGAAGAGCCCAGGGAGGGTACTTTCACAGATAGAAGATCTATACTACCTCAGGCCCACCATGGTTGTGGCTGAGGTAAGAAAATTTGTGATTATGGCACCTAGATGGCCGGAAATTGCACTTCCAGACATAAAATTTGAATATAATTATCTTTATATCTCCATATTTTTAAAGGGGTAGGGGCGAGCCGGCTGGGTCCCCTTGAATCTGCCACTGGGTACTTCAGCAGATAGAGAATCTGCCAATGGATTATTCATCATGATCCTTGATATGGGTTTCCCCATGAAAACTTCCCTTTTACCCTGGTGGATAAAAATTACCCTTCTATATAGCCCAACTGTGGCGGGTCCAGAAGTCGAAATAGAGGGGTTCCAGGAAGGGTCTAGACTTGCCACAAGTCTCTTATTTTTTTAAATTATTTTTCTCATTCTGGACAGCGCCACCA
>NW_022724609.1:0-1744 GCF_011630105.1 Anneissia japonica
AAAAAGGAAATTAATTTCAGGACATTGAGAAAAACAAATGATTAAAACCCCAAAAATATGAGATGTTAAAGTGGCCTTTGTGGAGTAAACATTTCAAAGAATTTATATATAGTAAGACAACAGTATTGTGTAATATAGTATTACCCCATTTGTTTGTTATTGTTTTTTTACCAATGTGATTTAACTATTAATTACCCTATGTTTGACTTGTCATCAGTTGCAGGCTACACTAATCCTCTATTGCATCCTGCATTCAGTAAACATTTAAAAGTGGTACTCCTTAAAAAGGTAGGAATTATGACCTTGTAGATTTTACATCAGTTCCTGTTGAAATGCTTGTCATCGAACATATAAATAACAACACCACTGTCTGTACTGGCATTTTAATATCCAATGTGCATGTTGACAGAAAGCTGGTATTTCTGTGGAAGCTGTCTACACTATTTATTTTTACATACTGTATTATTGTACTATACTGTAAGTACTCATGCAGTAAATGCTTGCTTCTACATTGTAGGACACGCTCATAAAATTATGCTCTTTTATATTAATGTTTCAGATGGAATTATTGCCCACACAATATATGTCTAACCATGGAATTTTTGTAAAGTTATATATAATTTGTGTGCTGTCATATAAAAGTTAATCATTGTAGGCTTATTGTATACTTGTACTCTATCTAAAACATGATTTATTTTATATTTATTACCCTGGAAAAATAATTTTATTGAATATGTCATAGTATTTAATATAATATGTTGAATATTGCTATCTCTAAATATTTTAACTAGAAGTTGTGATCTACACTACAGTACTGTACATGATCTGTATTGACTTTTTGATAATTATCAATTATGTACCCAAAAAACAGTATGTTATTGATTGGATGTAATTGTTGCATTGTCTGTAAAAGCACATTAATTGCTTGATTGAGAACAACCTGTTTTGTTTTTTCTTTTAAATATAATTTGTGTTTTGTAGAACAGGTACAATTAGTATTTATCACCATTTTAAAAAGTTCAGGGGTACTTGCCATTATACTGCAGCTAAGCTGGATAACAATAGAATTTTATAAGTGCTAAAATATATTTCTTTATATCAACCTTCAAATCATCCTTATGAATACACAATTTTGGTGATAAAAGCAATTTGTGATATAAAGCAAGTTATTAGTATTGACATTGTTATTTTTTACTTTAATGCTATTTTTTATATTATTGATATCATTTTATTATGTGTAAAATAGCAAGCTGTGAAATATATATTGGAAATTACAATTATGAGCAGCTCTTTGTAATGAATACATTGCAGTATAAATTATAAGTTTTATTTATTTTTGTCATCAAAGTAAAAACGGGGCATTTTTATATCGTCTCCAATTACACGTAGGACAGAATTATTTATAGTAAAATTGTTTTGTTTTTACATGCATTTAATGTGGGCTTACACTTTTTTTTTTTTATAAGAACCAGTAAAATGTTGCCCAGGCTCAGTGTTCTTATTTTTTGGCCAATTTCAGGCTCAAAATGTTTTTATTTTGTTCAAACATACAAATGTATTATTGTACCAGTATACACTGTACTGGAATGTAGGTAAAAGTGGCCCAAGAAAAACTGGCCCCGAAAAAAAGGCCGCTGAAAAAAACGTCCCCAGAAAAAAGGTCCCGGTAAAAATGGCCCCAAATGACAAGTAGGTATACACCTCCTGTACTGTATTATAGAGGGTATTACATAGTCACACCTAC
>NW_022724610.1:0-666 GCF_011630105.1 Anneissia japonica
CCTACCTGGAATAAACCCGTGTTGAAATGAACTTAAAACAGGAGAAACATGGGAAAAAATTTGATAAAAAAGAATACGTTCAAATATTTTGGAAAGAGACGGGAGCAGTGAAATGGGACGGTAATTGGTAATCTCATTACGGGAACCCCCCTTGAAAATGGGACAAATATTAGCTTGTTTCCAGACATCAGGAAATTTGCCTGTGGAAAGAGATAAATCAAATATTTTTTAAGGGAACAGAAAGCGGAACAGAACCAGCTTTAAGCAAATGGTTACTGATACCATCACAGCCAACGGCCTTATGTACACAAAGCTTACTTAGATGACCTGAAACTGCATCAGCACTGACGGTTACCGAGGAAAGATAGTCCAAGGGGTACTCAGGAAGATCAGGAGCTTCAGGGATTAGAGACTGCTGAGAAGATGTATTATTATTATTATTATTGTTATTAGTATTAAAAAATGAATTGAAGTAGATACTAAAAGCATTAGCTTTTTTCAAAGAGGTGGCATGGACTTGACCTTGATAATGGAGTATAGAGGGCAATGTTGATGACTTCCGTGATGTTCTAATCCAAGACCAAAATCTTTTAGGATTGATATTCAGATCGTTTGAAAGAGCATCAACATACTGTCTGTACCGCTGATTACAAAGTTTTTTGAAAT
>NW_022724610.1:693-1525 GCF_011630105.1 Anneissia japonica
TGTGTATAAGAGACAGGTTCTTTTCTTAATTTTAAATAATTTTTCCTTAAGTTTTAAAGCTTTGTATAATTCATGATTAAACCAAGGTGGGAGTTTTCTTTTTGGTTTAAACACAGGAACAAGATCTTTAATTGTTGCATGGAGTAAATCATAAAATAAAGAAGTGGCCTCATTAACATCATTATTTAAATCAAGAATATTCCAAGGAATAAAATTTAAAGTATTTACAAGGTCATTAAAATTGAGTTTGTTAAAATTGTATAAAAGTCTATTATCATTATTATTAAAATTATCATTATTATTATTGCACTGAAATGTATAAAAAATAGACAAAGATTCATGATCAGATTTGAAAATATTTAATCCAGACGTAATACTAGAGGAGTCGAGATGTTTGCTACAAAGTACCAAGTCTAAAGTCCTATTGTTACATGTTATGGAAGTATTGCACTGATAAAGGCAATTACTATTTAATACTGTGTCAATAAAAAGCTGACTCATATTATCTAATCTGTCATTGTTATTGATGGTGTGAAGACCAGATGAATCCCAGCCAAGAGCTGGAAGATTGAAATCCCCAAGTATCATCACATCCAATACTGTTGGGATACTGGTACAGTGCTGTTTCGACTGAATGTGCAAGCTGATTGATGGATTGCACACTCTGACCGGGTGGCCTATAATAGACCCAAGTAGTATCTTCTTTGTGTTGGAAAATACAATTTCTACCAAAATAAGTTCTTGGTTGTCGTTTTCCATGTCGCTATTGCGGGAAGACTTGAATTTATTATGCACTAACAACAACAAACCACCGCCTCTCCTTCCATCACCT
>NW_022724611.1:0-1779 GCF_011630105.1 Anneissia japonica
CGAACGGTTCCACGACCTCCCACCTGTCGCTGACCGTCGACAGGTTGAGGTGTCTCGCGAGGTCCTTCTCCTCGTCCACGCCCTCGTAGATCCTCAACCATCCGTCGAGCGACGTCATGTCGAAACTTCTCTTCCGGGACACGACGCAGTGGACGAACACCGCGTAACGGAGACCGACCGCGTCGTTGCTTCCGTCCGGGCCGACGGCCGCGACCAACTAGTCAACGACAAGTTCATGTCCACGCACCTCAACCTCGCCGGTCGATAGCTTACGTCGAACGGCGTTCCCGAGCACTCTTCCAGCTCGAGGTACCCGAGGCGATCCGCGTGGTCGAGGACGCGTACGAGGAAGGCGGGTTCGAGACGGGAGTTCGCAATCGTCAACCAAGACAGCATGGAGAACGCCTTCGTCGGCAGTTCGGTCGGGAACGTCGGCTTTTCGTCGTCCTCGTTTGAAACGTGCAGACGAAGACCGTGGGGCATGCGTTCGACGTCGTCGACGTCGTGCGTCAGTAGTCGAAGGAGGGTCTCCTTCGAGATCTTCGACCTGCAGCGTTCCAGATCTTGGAAAGCATTCGCTGCCGTCGCGGGTCGGCTGCGCAACGCGTCCTCGAAGTGTGGGTGCACGTTTGCCAATTCCAACAGTGCGACCGAGTCGTCGGCCGCAAGTCGGAAGATGTCGCACATGATCTCGACGGGAACGTGCAAGATTGTCGTTTCATTCGACATTTTGATCGTAAGACCGACGATCGTTATGTAACACTTATAGAGATGTGAAATAAATACACAGAAATGCCGAATTAATGTACATCGTTATTTTATTTTTCCATTCATAAAATTATATTGTACTCTAAAAATAAATAAAAAATTAATTAAAATTAATTAGCTCGTCCAATACGACATATCTATGCTCTACGATCCCGTTCAGTTCGTGGTACTCGTCTTGCACGTTCTCAAGGATTTCTTCCAAAACTTCGTTCAACTCCAACTCTTCGAAAATCGCCGACACCAAACGTTCGATCTCGGCTTCTCTGAAGCGGATTTCGTCGAGCAATCTATTCGTGTCGATTTCGAGATTTTTCATAAAATTTTCTCCTCCTCTGGCCTGGTTTCGAATGTCCGAACTGTACAGATGACCGCACCAGCTGTAATGTCTTTCTTCCGGGTCCATCTCGACAAATGATTTGGTTTCTTGTCACCCGTGCAGATTTATACTGTTTTTGTGTGCTGGTAAACAAATAACAACGACAAACTACGATGTTGTCTTCCAAATTCTTGTTTTTTTATTTCTTTTTTTTTTCGAATTTTGTAAGTACTAACAGAATGAACTTTGATTATTGTAACGATATCGGTCGTGTCCACGTTGATTTCCTACCACGTGATTTCTTCTTGGAGTTAAAGATTCATTCGAATTTTCATTCCTCTTTACCGCTACTTCTTCTTCGACTTGTTCGTTCGATCGTAGCTTTAACGAAATGAAAGGGAAAAAAAATACGTCAGATACAATAACAACAAATACAGAAACAACTGGAAAGAAAAAGGTACTACCGTCGTTGCATACCTGTTCGAATAATTTGCGTCTCGTCGAAGGTGCGCAAGGTTGACCGGCCTTAAAGAAAATGTATTCATTTTTCATCATCTCCGCTTCCTCCGAACGTTTCGGGGTAACGAACTGCTGGCCGTCGTCCAAGGAACTGAGATCGTACGTGGAAGGTTTTCGTTGCATGTTTGTCACGTTCATCTAGAGAATCTAAAATAACTTTGATCGACGTGTGCATT
>NW_022724611.1:1792-2197 GCF_011630105.1 Anneissia japonica
ACTTCGTAAGGTACCCTTGACGTCACCGAAGAACATCATGACGTCAATATCTGTAGACGTGGGTTCTCCTGGGAGCCGCCGTTACGAGCGGTGTCTTCGGAACGTAATCTTCGAGTCCGTACGTTCGTTCGAACACCTTCCGGCGTCGTTTTATCTTCGGAGGAGATGCGAACGACGATTCGGAAATCGTCGAGCGACGATCCTCTTCGGTGATGTCCGACACCTTGTTCTCCATCTTCAACTTCGCGATGAACACGTCCACGTCGTCGGACACGTCGTCGTTGCTGTCCGTGTACCAATTTATCGGACCGATCTCGTACGGTTGCTTGGTGGGGTCCGACCTCGTGTGGTTGGCGCTCATGTCTTTCTGCTTGTACAGTTTCCTCACCGATTCCCTGAGTCTGT
>NW_022724612.1:0-663 GCF_011630105.1 Anneissia japonica
TTTCAACCTCCGAAAAAGGAGGTTATGTATTCACAGTTTATGTAACGGTGGCAGAAGTTTTTTTAGACCCAGCCGTACGCGACGCCCCATTGTTTGTATTCCCACATTGCATTTCGGTGGAACAGTTTTTTTCTGTGGAGAACTCTATCTTGTGTTTAAGTGTCTTTGGTAGAATAGACTATTGTAATTCATCGTAGGCATAGTAGCTTATATACTCCGTTGCTAGATTAATTCTCATGCAATCCTAGTACACACTCTGCTCCGCTTATTAAGGTGCTTCAATGGTTGCCTGTTGACAGTAGAGTTGTTTTTTAAATCATTCTTAGTACAAAGGTATAAAGGCTATTCCCATTCTTTCTAATGTGATTATTTTCAAAAGATCACTTAAAACTCACCTTTTTGCCTAATTCCCTTGTCTCTGTTTTTTGTCTGTGCCTTTTGTTTGTTTTGCGTTGATGTCTTTTCATAGACTGTATTCTGTGTGGTATGGAATGGTTTTTTTTTTCTGGAACTGTGTAGTTGTGAAAATTAAACAAAATTAAAAGAAACTTCCAATTGTGGAGGAAAGGCGCATTATAAATGCCCAGTAACAGTAGGCACATTACTTACCCGATTATCCACCCTAGTGACCCGAAGGAACGAAACTTGCTGTAGGATTCGTGT
>NW_022724613.1:0-803 GCF_011630105.1 Anneissia japonica
GGTCATTTACAACAACAACAAAAAAAAGCTAAAATTAATTGATTTATTTTTTTTTATTTTGATTTATTTATTTTTTTTTATTTGCTTATTCAGTCGTCAATTGTTACCTACCCACCTTTCCCCCGCTCATCAGCATTTTGAAGTGTAATATAGTGTAATAGACAGTGTGGGATGATTTAGCAGAATTTTTTGCTTCCCCCTAGCAGAATGTCATTTTTGCGCTAGTCACACACTGCCTAAAATTGTAATGCAAATAAAGAGGGGAATACATGTTTTGAAGGGCTGGTTCGCAAAAAATATCCCCAATGATACCACCGTTATAATTAATTGTTTGATGCTTTCAAATCGGGTGAGATTGGAGGAGGAGACATAGGAGAGAGAAGATTTTACGACGGTACGTATTGCTAACTGTGCTTGTCATGAATCACCCTTGTCATAGGCCTAACTTGTAGGTATAGGCTAGTGTATTTGAATGGGTCAGTGGCAGTGCGGCAGCGGTCTAGTTAGGCCCCATCTACCAAGCCTGGAATGGAAACGGTCGCACAGGCCTACACATGTTAAGAAAATCAGTTTGGTATAGGCCTAATAAGATTTGTAAAATTTGAGGTTTAATTTAAAATTTGTCCTTTGAGAAGCAAGAATATCGAAATGTATCAAGCAAGTAGGCCTATGCTAGCCTGGCTTACTAGAGGGGAGAGGGGTCTAGAGTAGGCCTAAGCCTAACCCAGCAGGTCTGTGTAGGCCTAGGGCCTAGCACTACCTAGGGAGTTTGTTTTTGTCATCCAGTCATGACATTCATTTGT
>NW_022724614.1:0-655 GCF_011630105.1 Anneissia japonica
ATGGGTCAATCTAAAAAGTATTGTGACGTTGAAAATTGAATATAAATCCTAATACTAATCCTCGTTAGACCGATTATTTCAACGAGGTGTTCACGTAGGCCTTGTTGTTAAAAAATATATACTTTTTGACTTTTTATTTTTACTGTACAACAACGTTAAAACTTGATTAGTGATGTTGAAATGTTATGTTCATTTTACCGAAAAAAAATTCTATAGTTTCTATAGCGTCCATACGTCTTCGCACATTGCTCAACTTTTTTTTTTTATAGTTTCGCTTTTTCATTGATAGCTCGATATTTAGTTTACTGTTTTTATTTTATTAAAGTACACCTATCAGTAGTTCACCTAAACATAAAAAAACAAAATAATATATTGTAACATAATAAAATAAGACCTATTTGTTTTCCGGTGGCTTTTCACATGCGTTGCGCCTTTGATCTTGTTTGGAATTGGCGCCATATAAATTCGAGATATTATTATTATTATTATTATTATTATTATTATTATTATTATTATTAAAAGTAAATAGATAATATATAAATTGTACGCATTAATTATTATAAAACAATTTACAAAGCAAATAATGAAAAGAACATTATATTAAAATGGTATAAAATGATAATTTGATTTACATAATATTTACATGCATGCATTA
>NW_022724615.1:0-867 GCF_011630105.1 Anneissia japonica
GAATACAAGGATTGTGTGAGTATATGAATGGTAAGGCAGGTGGAAATGCAAATGAGTTAATTGTTGTAACAATTCAACATGGACCAAGAAAAACTCGGATGGCATGTTTGACGTTACTATGGGAAGCTTCGACGGGGCCGAAATATGTGAACTTGTCGGATCCTTCGTCCTCTCCTCCCTCATCCCAATACTCGGCCAAAACCAACGTCGGTCTCTACCGAGATGATGGCCTCGCCGTCATAAACAGTTCATCACCAAGACAATGCGACAAAATGAAGAAAAATATTATATCTATCTTCCATGCATTCGACCTCCGTATCACCATAAAGGCGAGCATCCACACCATCAACTTCCTCGATGTTACACTCAGCCTAAAAAATGGGTCCTTCAAGCCTTACAGCAAACCAAACAACCAACTACTCTACGTCAACACCAAATCCAACCCATCTATCCTGAAACAAATTCCCGCATCTATTAACAAACGCATATCCAGTATATCGGATTCCAGTGAATCATTCCACCAGGCCGCCCCTGACTACAAACAAGCTCTGCAAAACAGCGGATTCCAGCACAAAATGGAATACCAGCCTCAACAACTAAAATCCTCAAAGAGAAATAGAAGCAGACAAATAATCTGGTACAACTCAAAATTCAGCAAAGGAGTTAAAACCAACATCGGAAAGTCATTCCTTAACCTGGTTAAAAAACATTTCCCGAGTTGCAACATTTTGCACAAGCTGTTCAACAAGAACAATGTCAAAGTCATCTATAGCTGCTCAAGAAACATGGGCACATGGGGGCGCGACCAAAATATGAGGGGACGTGGAATTTATTTTCGGTGGCCACGCCCACTGAAAAATATTGCTT
>NW_022724616.1:0-1021 GCF_011630105.1 Anneissia japonica
TAATATTGAGATAAATACTGGTTTAGCAGTATTTTAATCAACATGTAAATGCAAATATATGTAAAACGTATCAATAATATTAATATAAACTTCGATAGCATTACTGTATAAGAATCATAAAATCAATTGGTTTGATTATCAACATAATAACGTAATAATGTTAAATCATTAAAGTATTAATATTATTAACTTGCAAACACATTATTAACTTACTCAAACCTAATAAAATCCACTGTTTTCCCCAAGAAATCATGGATACAGTAGCAATAGATTACAATAGGGAGGTTACTGCTAACGGTGATTCCCGTTAACCACACCACACAGCATATACACAGCTTTGTGCCTATTTGGCGTTCCATACAAATATATTACGGCCGAACAAGTTTACGGCCGAACCGGACGTAATCCATAGCCAGCCCCAGGCGTATTATTCGCTCGCTAATTAGGCCACCCGTCCCTAGATAGCGACCGTTTTCGTTAGTCCGAGGCCACTTCTTTACAACAGTAGCCTAGAAGTACTAGGCCTAGGCCTAGCCTAAACTTAACCAATTAGTGGTCTAGGCATACCTACCTTTCCTCGGCGCAGACAATTGAATCAAATATGTCAAAGGCTTCCTCATGTGTTCCTTCCTTAACTTCGGCCATAATGATTGTGACTGTCAAGCTTTTTTTTTAATTGTTTATTAGGCCCTCCTCCTGCAGCTATTCTGTTCTGCAGCACTATTTCATAACGTCCTTCCCTCCAGGGTTGCCAGATAGTCGACAGGCTTCACGGCCAAACACACGCCATCTCACGGCCAAATTTGTTTTCAATATCGGCCAAAATTCGACCAGAATTTAATCCGATTAGAAGACAGTTATGTGGGTACATATTCATTTGAAATACTGCAAAAATTACAGGAAAATCAGGGGCCGTTCGTTTGAAATTGCATCAAAATAATATACACAGAACAATTTTAAACTTCTTTTAATTAATCTATCACCATAAAACACATGCCCAGCTACATCATAATATTAAATA
>NW_022724617.1:0-718 GCF_011630105.1 Anneissia japonica
ATATAGAAAGAGTTGCGACTTTAAGAATGTAGAAGCCATTCTGTGTCCAACGCAATGTGCTTTCATTTGAAATAACGATCAGCAAAAATTAATTAAATATGCCTATCAGATAAGTCTATATACTAAATATACAAAATGTGATTATTAGATCAAGTTATTTTGGTGTCCATCCATCCACTAATTTTGTCTTTATCGTTATCCAATTTTGTTTAGTATATCGTTTTAAATTATTATTTATCTATGTTGTTCATGTTATTTAATTTGTTTGGGGAAAAAACGATAATTAAACAACAAAATATTCTAGCATTTTTCCTTGAATTTTACAGGCTTACAGCAAAGAAGAACAACCAGTGATTTCCGGTATCATAATCAAATTAAAAAAGTGTTTTTATCGACACTGTCCTTTAGGCCGACCAGCCCTCCTTAAACTAACGTTACGTTATCTCACTATATTAATTGGATTAACACATTATCAAGGTGTCCTTGGATTCAATTATGGGTAAACGGATTAGTTGCCTTTTTTATGAGGTTTTAATTGTTCTTTACCGCCGAAAGTGCGGTATTCTAACGTTAGTTTAAGGAGGGCTGGTCGGCCTAATGATACACTGAGTCTAATGATGTCAGGTATGATCCATTTCATTTTATTTAGCTTAAAAGCCCCATTCCCGGCAAAATTTCAATTTTTTTTAAAAATCTAATTTTTGTATAATGTTATAAA
>NW_022724618.1:0-571 GCF_011630105.1 Anneissia japonica
ATTTGGAGAGGGCGTTTGATCAAGTTAGACCTACGTTTTGAATTTGAATTACATTTTAAAGAAAATAGAACTACATTTTGGAAAAGAATTACATTTTAAAGAAATTAGAACTACATTTTGGAAAATTTGAACTACGTTTTCAAAAATTAGAACTTCATTTTGGGAAACTAAATCTACATTTTGAAAAATTTACGCCTACGTTTTGATAAATCAGACATTGAATTTTGCAAATTACATTTTGATTTTAACATGGACTTTTGCTGCGTATGGCACCCCATATTAATTGTATTTATATAACCACTGTTTTAAATAATATCACATACATCCGTGACGATTATTTGTATATTTACATCATTGTAAAAAGTGTTATCACCCTTTAAAATAATGGCAGGTCTCACGATAAGCAAGGCGGTTGTTTTTGGTTTATTGTAAGTTAAACCAGTTAAACACATTCTTCTAGAAAACCACATATACAGTACAATTTTACTTAATTTGATTTATAAATAATGTTTATATAGTATTATATAATTATAAAAAAAAACAAAAAAAAAAAAAAACAGAAATCAACCAA
>NW_022724619.1:0-2213 GCF_011630105.1 Anneissia japonica
CATACTATTTACTAGACCTATAATTAATAACTAGCCCAAGGGGAATATCTTTTGTGTTATTTCCCCTTAACGTCGATTTTTTAATTGTTCTCTAATTCCTCCATTGTCTAAGTTCCCCTTAAGGTAGGCCTACAGGTTGGTTTTAGTAACATAATAATAATAATTAATAATAATAAATAATAATAAAATAATCATTTCGGCATTACATGTACTTAATTTGGTCTAGCCTTGTAATCAAGAACCTGCAGATTACTATGCCTGATATTAATAACTAGGCTTAGGCCTCATTTATACATTCACTGGTGCTCTGCCATTTTGACAAGTCTTATGCCATCTATTTTAGAGCTGCCTATTCTCAGCTCTTCTCATAATTTGAAAATAACTGTCACCCTGTTTCATTTGATGAAGAAACGCCCCGAGAAACGCGCTTTTCCTTACTCTCTGTGCTTTCCCCAGAAAGCGTACATTTTTAGTAGGCCTAGTAGACTTGCCACAAGTCTCTTATTTGTTTAATATTATTTTTCTCATTCTGGACAGCGCCACCAACGAGAAAGTTAATTTAGAGATAGACGGAATAAGCGACTTGTAAAACACTGAAATCAGGCACCAGGATAGGATGCGACAGAGTATGGATACCAGACCTGAAACGTCATGGGACTGTCACAAAACATCAACATGCACCCAGATCAGTGTATATTGATACTGATGGACAAACAGTAAGGACAAATCGTGGAATGACACGAAAACTCCCAAACAACGATGTGATAATGTAGGAACGATCGAATGATAGAGATGGTGATGTGAAAGAAAACCAAACTCCGGACATCCATGATCACTCCAGCGATGCAGGAATGCCACCTGAAGCAGACATCCGCAACAACCCATGAACCACCGGAAACATCAACACCGACAAACACCAGACCACAATGGAATCGGCGAAGACCATGATATTTGGATGGTTATGTTACAACCTAAATTTAAATAATGAACACTAGACCTATAATTATTCATCAAAATAATTAACACTGGACTCGATAATTAAAATACGGAACACTGACCTGAAATGAACATTATTGATTTTATTGAACACAACACAGATGGAAATTCAACGATTGACATAATCTTATTCTTAAATAAACATAAAGATGATTTGTGTTAAAGTTTGGTTGCTGACATGTGCGGCCTTGTTATAATTACAAAGCTTAATTAATCATTCGTTAAAGGAAAAAAGGGAGATGAAGTAGCAGGATCTTGCTATAGCGCCACCAGGCGAGCGTGAACGGAAAATCTAACACGAACGTGAGTCGTGATTGTTGATATGTTCACTAAACGTTATTAATTAGATTGTGTATAACCATAGAGAAAATATTTTCTCTGTGGTATAACGGTAGTCCAGTGTACGTCCGATCGAGTACAGTGCAGCGACCACAAACCTTACATAATACTATTCAGGGAACATTAACCAAAAACGTGAAATTTCCCCCTTAATATTAGACCGTGGGTTGAGGATCGAAAATGTTCAATTCTGTGACCCACCAATCCGGGCTACCTGGCTTTTGCACAAAAATGTCAATACTATTAAATTGTAACATAATTTGATTGTCGGCAATCGTCAATTTGGGGAAACTGTAACCAAAAATGAGAATTTATATCAAAAGTTGCTACGTAAATATAACCAATCAGAAGACGACTAACAATGAAGTTTGGCTTAGCTTTAAGGCCCTCAGCCAATCACAAACTACCTTCTATGCCGTTTGTCCAATGTAAATAGTAAACAACACACTCCACTTGCAAGTATGGCGTTGGACAGAAGTTCTTCAAATGATAAATCTGAGCCGGTTTCAGGCATATTTTTGTGATACATGTTGTAAGAACATAGAGTATGGTTGTGTCATTAAGCGTAAACAGCTTAAAGAAATTGAAGGATGTGCCACTCTGTGGAAAACAACAAATACGAGTCCTCAGTAAGGCCTATTAAGTTTCCGTCGAAGCTGATGAATAGCCTACATATAACGAAAGGGATCTCAAGGACGGTGGTGCAAGTCGTGCACATGAAATATGAAAAGAAGAAAATAACAGAACAGTACTTGCTGATAAATGATAATGAATACAATAAAACTTTCATTATTTCTAGTTTCTTTTAAATTGATTATGCTGGTTGGCTACATTGATAATATTATATAATTGTAATATTTAACACATGTTTATAAGTG
>NW_022724620.1:0-1153 GCF_011630105.1 Anneissia japonica
TTCTAGTCTCTGCACAAATTTAAGCTGGTTTTTGAGGTATTATCTACTGTACGCAATAAAAAAAAGGGGTGAAACCATTGGTAAAGTGCTCTGACCAAATATATAAGCAAAAAAAAACAGCAAAAGGTTTGAGCAATTGACTTGATAAATCATTTCCTCCTAAAAAATGCATAGAGGTTGGAATGGTAGAGTGTAGAATAGTAGTAGGGTAGCTCACTCAGCGAAGGACGACCATCAATTGGTCCGTATGGTTTAGGGCATATAAAAAAATTGTTAGACTATCACTCCCGCTAGTGCCAAAGAAATTTGGGAAATATTGATGCTGGAATAAACAAACATTTTCTTTTGCCACATCGTTTATTTAAACAAAATAATGCAATGTTGTGATTGGAAATATATTTTCTTCAAAAACCAATAAAATTAAACCTGTTTGTTAATAGATTCTTCGCCAAGTGAAGAATTTAAGCAAGGCCTAGAGGCATACTGTATGCCAAGAGTTTGGTACAGGATTCAGTTCTTGCTTGATATTGATATGACTCTTAGGCCTACTGAGTGGAACCATACGCCTATTTATCAATGGCAGTACTAATACAGTATTGTACTTTTTAATGTTCCAATACCCAGTACATCGTTCGCGTTTCACCACTCATCGTGAGTCAATCTTGAAAGATGACCTCACACACATTCTGACTTTTCATTGGGTGATGGTGACGTAATGCCATTTACCGTACAGTACCTTTAGCAGATTGAAGTAGAAAATGGTAATGCATCTCTAGCCAAGGGGGAAAAAAAAAAAAAACGCCCACCCTCATCACTTTTTTTTTTAAAAAAAGAGTGATAATCTAATAATTTTTTCTATCTGCCCTTATTCATGTTTTACATTTATTCCATGTAGGTCTTTTGGTAAGACTAAGAGTTAGTTAAGACCACCTAGCCTACTGTAGACTTTAGGTGTCAGGGCTAGGTATGTGACTATCGGCCGTTGCTAGCGCGATATCGTGGCACCACTATCATTTTTGCCAGGGACTTGACTGTTGCAACAGCCCTCATATTTATTTTTTCCTGTGACCCTGAAAATAGTGATGACGAAGTGTAATATTTAGATAATCTGAACACCGAAACCTAGTTTTTGACTGAAAATAAAAAGTGTGTT
>NW_022724621.1:0-946 GCF_011630105.1 Anneissia japonica
ATATGCTTAAAGTTATTAATAATAATTAAATGTTTTGATTACACTATTATATTGCTATGAAATGTTTTATATTACATGAGCTACTGTTTAATAATTTCACATACATTAAATCCCATTACTTACACTTCTCAGAACCTACAACACTATCGCCCACTACATCGGTGACAACTGAGGGTACGTTCTTAATTTATTATTATGTTATAAATGCTAAAATGTATCAATAACAACTGAAAATTTCGATTTTCATTGATTTATACCTTTGAGTTATGTTATAAAAAAATTAGCTACTGTTTAATTTTTCTATAAGTAGTGAATCACATTTATTTATACCTTTTAGTACCTACGACTCTACCGCCGACAACGTCAGTGATAACTGAGGGTACGTTATTAACTGATAAATGTGCTTATATTATGCTAAAACTTATCAATAATAACTAAATGTTTTGAAATTCATTGTTATTTACTTTAAAATATGTATGTTATAATAAATTAGTTACTGTTTGTTAATTATATACGTAGTAAATAATTTTTTTTCTATACAACCCAGAATCTACAAAACTACTGCCGACAACATTAGTGACAACTGAGGATACATAATTAATTTATTAATAGATTATATTTGATAAAATTTATTCAATAATAACTAACCGTTACGAACTTCATTGCTATTATATCTTTTAAATATGTAAGAATAAATTAGTTCAGTACTGTTATTTACGTATGCAGTAAATCACATTTTTGTACTTCTCAGTACCTACAACACTACAGCCCACTACATCAGTGACAACTGAGGGTACGTTGTTAACTCTTTATTATGTTATATATAATAAATGTTATCAAAATTAGAAAAAAGTTACTAATTTCATTGTTTGATGCCTTTGTATGGTATGTTATAAATTAGGAACAGTTAAATATTCACATATGAAAGTAAATAATATTTGTATTA
>NW_022724622.1:0-555 GCF_011630105.1 Anneissia japonica
AAAAAGTTACCTAAAATCGTTTAACGATCGCATGATGACGTCATCGGCCAAACACCGTTCGTAAATAGAAAGGTTCGTAATTGAGAAGTTCGTAATTGGGAAGATCGACTGCAGTCGACCTTCTCAATTACGTACCCTTTGGTCTAGAAGGCGTTCATAAGAAGTATGAAAAAATAGCGCCCTCTATCGACCCTCTAGATAGATCCTCTAACCATGTGTGTGCGCTTAACGATCGTCACGGCCTATTGGTATGGTCTATGACTGGTCTAAGTTTATATAGAATATTTACAATGTACAGGACTTCGTAGCAAACAACAACGAATTCTAAAATATTCTATATTATTACTGTATAGACGAACCTCTCTCCAAAATCAAGAAGAACTCCGCATGGGCGACGATCATTCGTTTAACCATGTGCTTGTTGCGCAGATGGATTTATGCTTTGCGCTGATTGGCTATGCACGCTCCAGGGTTTTAGCATTGTGAACCGGCCGCCACACTGCTACCAGCCTTTGATCGCGAGTCCGCAATACACGAACGAACGTATAAGACGTG
>NW_022724623.1:0-510 GCF_011630105.1 Anneissia japonica
AACTATAAATTAAGAAGCGATCTTATGCATGATGAACTTGAAATTATTGTATTGGAATTTACTAACCTAAATGTAAGCCATTCTTATTAATTACTTGGTATCGCCCTCCAGATTCTAAAGGGGAGCTCTTTGATATTTTTGAAAAACTTCTTGAAAATAATGACTTTAATGAAAAAGAAACCATACTCATTGGTGATTTAAACTGTGACTTACTTACCAATGACCCATCTTGCTACACAAAAAAATTAACTGAAATCACTAAAAATAATTTTTTAACCCAATTAATTAAAGAGCCAACAAGAATTGTGCAAAAAAGCAAGACTCTAATAGATCATTTTTACACATCAGATCCAGACAAAATATCAAAATCAGGCGTCTTGCACACTGGAATTAGTGACCACTCTGCAATATTTGCAGTTTTAGGCAAGGAAAAAAAAAAAAAAAATACACATAAATATATAAAAATAAGAAGCTATAAACATTTTAATGAAGTTTCTTTTCAGTTTGATA
>NW_022724624.1:0-835 GCF_011630105.1 Anneissia japonica
GTGGGAGACAATCAATCAAGATAAGCGAGTACGTTCAAACGAGTATAAAAGTAATAACGTCATAAATAAAAATTAAATTTTTTCTTAATTCAAATGGTAATATGATGACGTCACAATGTCCGATCAGCCAATATGATCTATGAAATCGTATCTACAACTCATGTGCTTTCAGAATATGTAATAAAAATTGGGGGTCACCTTTCATCCTAAGGAGCTATAACTGATTAAAAATATTCATGGTTTTATGCATCTATAAATGTTGACACACGCGTACGCGCACGTTAAGTTGCGCGAACGGAAAATTAAGGTACCTGACATTCAACCTTGACCTGAAGATTATGCTCACTTAATATGATTCAGAAATGACGAATGGTTAAGATGATATGGGCTCATCAACGTTTTGAGGAAAGAAAGATGTGGGGGTCAGAAAAAACAATTTTTTTGACCATGATGACGTCATCAAAATCTTTTAAAAAGTCAAATATATGAAAGAAAATTGTCTCAGCTATAACATACGTCACAATATCTGATCAGCCATTATGATCTATAAAATTATATCTACAACTCATGTGCTTTCAGAATATGTAATAAAAAATTGGGGTCACCTTTCAACCTAAGGAGATATAACTGAATGAAAATAGGCATCATTTTAGCATAATTTCACTGTAGAGAGCACAAATACTGCCAAAGATACCTATGTTTGATGCGCACGTACGGTATTGCTATTAGCCAAATGATGACCAAAGAGATTGGAAGTTTGTGAAAAAAATGAAACCCAACACATGTAACCGAAACGTAATTTCAAGCTTCAGTACGTGCTGTTGGCGTGGAAATG
>NW_022724625.1:0-1688 GCF_011630105.1 Anneissia japonica
GCACATTCAGGCAACACAGAACATCTTTTAATACTGTATTTTGCTCAATTCCAGATTTTTTATTTTTAATATAAAGTGCACAGAAACTTTTAGCAAAATGTGCTAAATCAATATTAAAATTACTTTAATTATCATTAATTATAACTTTTTGTAAAAATATCAAAATGATGATTAGATTGTTATTGTTGTTAAAACTAAGTCATCTTGTTTATTATGACTTAGTAAGCCATTACAGTACTTCTGATGATGTCAATCTTCTGTCAAGTTTTTTTAATCTAAATTAGATCATGTTCTTCTCCAAGTAACAAAAATAATTATGAAGTTAATAATCAGCCAATAAATACTAAAAACCGACAGTGAACTTTGCTTTGCTTCCAGTACTCACAAGAATTCAGGATGTGAATCTTCATGTCGGATCAACTGATGAAAATAGGAAAAGTAGGGGCATTACTACAATGTACCAATAGACTAATGTTTACTACTGGATGCAATGTTGTAACGTCTCAAAATGCCTTTGTGCCTGAATACTGTAAAGAGGTTGTACTTCAATTCAGCTGCAAAGTTTTCCATATACCAAATAGTATGCTTTTGTATTATTTGAAATAATAAGAGTGTCAGTGTCATAGCTAAAGCATCAATTGAATAAGGTAGTTGATGATTAACAAAAGCATCAATTAAATAAATACAATCCTTAGTTAGCTTAAGAATCCATTGAATAATTCAGTTGTTGGTTATCAAAAAAAGTTACCTAGAAAAAGTAGGGGAAAAAACAATCTGATATAGCACACAGACACAATATTCAAAATCAACTAGACAAAGACAAAATCTAAACATCCCGGGGTAGCAATTAAAATCTAATTCCACAGCCCTCGTGCCCAAAACGCGGCAACCTGGCACCAAAGGTGATTTAAATAATTACTGTATTTAGGAAAGTTAGCCCCTGAGCAATTAATTCCAAGTAAGACTAATCTTGAACAGAGCATTAACTTTGACAAAGATACCAGACTGTAAACACTATTGTTAGTTCTATTCATGAAGCAATACACAGATTTATGCAAATCAGCTGATGTTAACTCGATTGACCCGTTCAAAACCAAATTTGCAGGCATCATTTAGGAAAATCAGTTGACCAGAGATCAAATTTTTAACGCCGATGAGACATGTCTTTGGTGGCGGCTAATGCCTAATCGTTCGTTGGTTTTACGAAACGGAAAAAAAATGCGAAAACATTTTAAAAATCAAAAGACAGGGTAACATCATGGGCTGTTCCAATGCCTCAGGGACGTGCAAATTGCCTCTCTTATTCATCCACAAATTGAAGCGACCAAGATGCATACTTGGATGCATCGCATGTAAGGGTAAGTGTTTGGTCACATCGTAATATACAAGGACTGGTGGGCTTGTTATCATACTTTTAAGCTTCTAAAAAGAGTCCTGCTGATGTGGTTGCCAACACCATTGTGTGTCTTTGTGTAACAACTGCCTTAAGGGTGCTGCTTCTTCACTAAAGTTCTCTATGAATTTCGAAAGATAGTTTGCCATACCAAGAAAACGGCTTAAAGCTTGTGTATTCTTTGTTTATAAGCACTTTTGTGCAAAAAGTGACAATGTTAAAAAGTTGAGTCAAAAAACTTCAAACTTTCAATGGAATAGCGTTTGTTTCAGGCTATCTTACTTTGCCTAACAAA
>NW_022724626.1:0-1041 GCF_011630105.1 Anneissia japonica
ATACATACATACATCTAATAGCTAAAGCGTTCAGCTACCTCTCTGAACTCCATCTTATCGGACGGAGACACCTCCTCCCAAACTCTGCAGGCGCTTGGAGGCACTTACACATATACCTATAGCCCCCACCCTAACCAAAACTTCTGGATCCGCCCCTGTACAGTAACACTAATACATCTGTTATTCTCTTTTTAATATAACATTTAGATGGTTGTTTTCCAACTCCAAATGAGTGAAGAAGCAGCAAATTATTTTGCCTTGTATGAAGTAAAGGAGGATTTTGGTAAGTAAGATTAATAATTAATTTATTTATTAGCGTAGCCGTAAGGAGTTGGACTTTAGTGTGAGAAGGACCTGCCAAGGTAGATCTTGTGTCTTAAGGTACTAAAAACACATTACTTTCTCAGGCTTCAGGCGGGACATACACTAGACAATTCATTTTGTGTGCATAATAGCATTTTAAATAAGAAGTCGGGTCAAGGATTGCCTTTTCTTTATTTCCTATATATATATAGCATTTTTCCATAAGATTACGAAGCGCTCTGTTTTCCCTGGTCATTGAGTGCACATGCTTAAGTGTAGCTGCCATATTGGCGCAATAAGAACCCCACCAGTTACCCATTTGTGCTCCTGGGTGTAGAGAAGCAACGTAAATTAAGAGCCTTGCTCAAAGTGCACTGTGAGGGATTGAAACCCCAACCTCGAGGATGGGAAACAAAATTGTTCCTGCTGCGCCAAACCGCTTCCGACAATTTGGGGGTACCCAAGGGTTTAATTTTAATTTCATTGTTGATTTCAATGAAAAAAAAAAACAATGATCAAATAATATAATTTTTTATATCCTTTTGCATTTAATTAATTTAATTTTTCATTTATTTTTTTCTTTATGTTCCATTCCATATACATCATAGTACTTTCAATCAAATATACAAATTGTACAATATTGTATTGTATTGTATTGTATGTATTGTACAGTTTATTGCTGCGAAGCAGCCAATTCATATTCTTGACAGCAATTTGACCTCTGAAAGGTCATTGTTT
>NW_022724627.1:0-1890 GCF_011630105.1 Anneissia japonica
AACTTCGTAGCCGTCGAGGATTCTAGAGTTCGATCGAGATCGAACACGAACGCCGAGTTATTCGCTCCCACGAACAAGGTTCGCCACTCCTTCACCACTCGCATTTCGACGATGGGCGAGATGCCGACGCTCGTTGCGAAAGAGACGTCGATTTCGTTCGTCGAAGGCGATTGATCTTCGGTCGGCATAGGATACGCGACCGAAACTAACATCACCTTCATGGCGAATAAGAACAGCATGCCGATTGTATTCTACTTTCTGCGTCTCGCGTTCATATGTTGATTTCGAAGCCAGTTGTTTCCTTTTAAACAAGAGATCGTCGAGTATAAAAACAAGAAGAATAAGTAATTCGGGTAGCATTGTTTGTTCGCGACGAACCATGGCGTTGACGTTCAACATCAAACTCGGAGAAGGAAGCGGGACGTACAGTGCGAAAAATGGATTGAGACGTTGGACGGTCATGTCCGGCTTCGTACAAGGTTTCGCGGACTTAAGACTCGGATGCGGAGAAGACGTCTATAGTTCCGGCGGCCAGATACTGTTGGATCTCTCCTCCGTCGCGACGTGTTCGCGCCCGATCGCAACGACCGTGAGGTTGTTGCTTATACACATCTGACCGTGAGGTTGTTGCGGTTTCTGGACGAAGACTGCAAGTCGGAAGAGGACTTGGGCGACCTGAACGCGTACGTGTTCGCCGTGTCCGTCGCCGCATACCTGCTTCTGAACGAAGATCTCAAAGATGCGTTGCTGCAACTGACCAAAAGCAATCTGCTGGTGTGCACGAAGAACTTCCGCATCGAGGAGATCAACGAATTCGCGTCCAATCTTATGACGTGCATGGACCGATTTATGGCGAACGATCGTCGATGCCTGGATCTTCTCGGCTGTTGCGAACCGTTCGTCTTCGGCGGTCGAGTGACGGAGGCGCTGAACGCCGTCGCCAGGAACGGCTTCGAGCGACCTGTTGTGAATGTGCGGATGAACTTCAGAAACGTCGTCGCTTCTCTCGGCACCACCTCGCTGTTCCATCTTCGATGGACCGAAGGTCGAAGACGCGATTGCCAAATTCTGTGGTGGGGCATCTTGAACGCCGACGAGACCGAGACTCGACTATACCTGATTTTGACGTTCAACCAGGAAAAGTGGTGCAATTCGGTTCTGACCGACAAGCGGACGGTGCACGCCCTGTACGAACTCGCACCTAGGTGGCCGAATTTGCTGAAGTGGACGACAGTGTGCGACGACGTCTCGTGCTACGAGTGTCCTCTGAAGCCGTGTCTCGTTTCCATACCGGAAACGAACTCGGTGTGGTTGGACGTCCACGCGTGCCATCCAAGAAGGGCAAGAAGGGGATACCGCCTGTCGTTGGCGGAAGGTACGATCGGTTCTGCGACGGCCAACGAGCTCCGCGAGCACAACGCCAAGGAGTTGAACGAGTTGATGCGTCGGAAATGCATTCTCGACGAGAAGCCCCGTTCCGGATTGGAAGCCATCGACAGGTTGGCGTCCGACGTGTGCAGCACTTTTACCACCGATGTTACGGGTCGAAGGAAACGTTTTCACGAGGAGAAGGCCGACGCCACGAAGAGAGATCTGGACCTTCGCATCGGGCAACTAAACGCGATCGTCGATTCGGACGAGCGGGCGAACCGGACGAGGTGGGGTCCGCCGTCCGACGTTCTGGGACGCCTCCCAGTCTTGCGGCCTTTACCGGACGTTCTGCCGAACGCGGTTACGTTGGAATTGTCAATTTACTACGGAACGCACCTGTACCAGGAGGACGTGAGGATCCTGCCGAACTTCGTTCACGGACAGGCGAAAAGAAAAAAACGGGCCACGCAAGGTATTGCGGGTCAGTAACTAACATGCCGCCGACCGAACGAACCGACT
>NW_022724628.1:0-996 GCF_011630105.1 Anneissia japonica
AAAAAAAAAAAAAAAAAATTCTTGAGCACCACCGCACCCATCGAAGTAGTAATCGGGCTCGACGTTGCTTAACTTCGTGTTTGTTTATTTCACATTTATTTTATCTCTCTCTATTTCTGTCTCTATCTCTATCTTCATCTATCTATCTCTCTCTGTCTGTTTCTATCTCTCTACTCGAGATCTCGATCTCTAGAGATGAAATTTTTATCACATGTACAAATTAAATTTTTACCACATGTACATAAACATAGTCTGAACACATTTCTGAAATTTCATAAATTTCGAAAAAATTGTAAAATTTCGAAAAATTGTAAATAATTTTCTGCGGAGATTTTTATTTCGATTTTTTAAATTTAACTGTGATGCTCTTTGAAAATTCAAATGACGATAACAAAATGTTTTGCTATGGAATCGTTCTATTCATTGGTTAAAAACTGTATTTTAGTGAAATATCATTCAATGAGCTCGATGATCGAAGTGTTGCACTGTTGGTGCATACACATCTAGATGCCTACGGCCATACTTTTTTTTGAAAACACCGGTTCTCGTCCGATCACCGAAGTTAAGCAACGTCAGGCCTGGTTAGTACTTGGATGGGAGACCGCTTGGGAATACCGGGTGCTGTAGACATCATTTATTCATTTTCTAGAAAATTAATTTCACCAATTGTAGCGCATCCATAGCTCTTATAATATTTTCTTAATGCAGGCGTCACTTAGAAGCCTGGACCCACCCTCCTTAGAGGTGGCCAAATAACGTCGAAGTCTAAGGTCAATAAATTTGCTGTTGTAGTGAAGTGAATCTTGAGTGAGTGAAGCTTTACCTATAAATTTGATGAAAGGTATGAAGCTTTGACGAGTAATTTGTGTTTTCTGGTGATGGGAGATCAAATACATAGCTATTAAAGTTGATGAATGGTGTGAAGCTTTGTCGAGTAATTTGTGTTTTATGGTGATGTGACATCGAATCCACTATTATTATACATGATTATATCAT
>NW_022724629.1:0-1414 GCF_011630105.1 Anneissia japonica
AAATCTTGAGGTGCCGGTTACAAGACGGGCTGCCATATTTAAAAGAAGTTGAAGTTTTACAAGATATATATATATATATATAAGTTTGAAAGGCAAATAAGAAAAACCCATAAAACAGCAAACGGCCATATCAACGTTTTTATCAGTATTTTTCTGAAATGAATCAGTTGATGACTACAAGGAGGTGTGTTTTTTTTGTTTTGTTTTTTAATACTTCCTTGCTGACTCCATTCTGAATAGAGGACTTACCATAATGCGCTATATATACAAGTCTAACATTGTTGTTATTATTATTAAATCTAGTGGAGTAAACTCGACGTTTTTATCAGTATTTTTCTGAAATGAATCAGTTGATGACTCCAAGGAGGTGTGCTTTTTTTAAAAATACTTCCTTGCTGACTCCATTCCGATGACCAATCTAAAAGTAAAAAAAATCATCCATGATAATGATAAGGAAACTAAAAGCAAAATGCAGGAACAAGAGTCAAGAGGTTTAAAACTCCGGTTATTGACCTTTCCAGGAATGGAGCTCAAAACCAATTAAACAGTCAACAACAATAAACTAAATAATAACTACAGGTAACTTTAAAATTAATATTATTCATGGATATTGTCTTGTACATTTCTTTTACAAACAGGTGATAGTGATATAACATACGTGTACGGTGACGTAGACGTCGACATAGGCCTACGCTCGAAAGATTTTAAAATGCTAATTTTTATAACTTATGATTAGAATATAAAGGTGAACTTTACGATATAGGATAAATAGATTATTTAATATCAGTGCATTTATAATTTAATATAAGTTACAAAACAGCTGACGAAAACTCTATTTTCAATTCACTGATATTAAATGAATGAATTATTATTATTTAGTGCCATACATACAATACAATGACAAAATTGTAACCAAGAATTACACATAAAAGTTAAATAAAAAACTTATTTTTAATGTGGTCCTCAAATGTTTAACTGATGTGACGAATGATATTCTGAAATAAATATTTGAAATCATTGCCTGTGTTCGGCAAAAATAAAATCGGCTTTTGATTATTAATATTAATGTTATTGGATGACATTGATAGATCATCACCAATGTAGCCTAGTATTACTATTATAACATGCTATTAATGAAGATTTTTTTGCATTCAAGTATGTGTATTAGTGTCAAGACTATATACATCTTTAATGATGCACCATTTGACATCAGCATTTGACAGAATACTAATGAAGACATAACTTTACGTTTGAACATCTGTGGACAGGTTGAGCTTGGGACATGATTTATCAAACATAATATCATGTTCTATATTACACACATTCTTTAAAAGTTTTTCTGTTTAAGACTTTCTGATTGTGAAAATTAATGCAATATTAGAAATCATTAAAGAATTTGGTACTGTGTAGGAGC
>NW_022724629.1:1591-2136 GCF_011630105.1 Anneissia japonica
GCTAGATACGCCACTGGCAATAGTGACAGCTAGACTTTATTTGTTTTATTTCAAATACTGTAGGAAATTTAAGTCTAACTTAAGTATTAGACAAGCCCCCTGAATAATTCTCTTTCCCTTATTCATCTGCTTGTATGTCACTGAGTTTAGGTAATCCATATAAATCCACTACAAAGGCAATTGTATATAAGGTTAGTGCTGTACTTGGAAATTAACTAGGTGGCGATAGTGGTAAATCTACAATTGCTAGAGAAATTGACATTTACTTAGCAAATTAGAATTAAAAACTTATTGTATCATAGAGGAATATCACAGTTATAGTATCCAATTTCTTTTGAGACTTAAATGAAATATAGAGTAGTTACTATGTAACTTCTATATTTTGCACCCCTTGATTAAAAATACAATAATACAGTCAACTCTCCCAATACTGACCACCCTTCGGACCGTCCACTTTGACCGTATATGCAATAAAACATATAGGTACACAAATTCAGAAGGATATTTTGACTGACCCTAAAAACTTAGTTGGCCACACATGGTGA
>NW_022724630.1:0-1019 GCF_011630105.1 Anneissia japonica
AAATTACTCGTCAAAGCTTCATACCTTTCATCAAATTTATAGGTAAAGCTTCACTCACTCAAGAAAAAAAATTACGTCAGGATTTCACTACAACAGCAAATTTATTGACCTTAGACTTCGACGTTATTTGGCGACCTCTAAGGAGGGTGGGTCCAGGCTTCAAAGTGACGCCTGCATTAGGAAAATATTATAAGAGCTATGGATGTGCTACTATTGGTAAAATTAATTTTCTAGAAAAAAAATAAATGATGTCTACAGCACTCGGTATTCCCAAGCGGTCTCCCATCCAAGTACTAACCAGACCCGACGTTGCTTGACTTCGGTGATCGGACGAGAACCGGTGTTTTGAAGGTAGTATGGCCGTAGACAAGGGTGCACCAACAGTGCAACACTTCGATCATCGAGCTCATTAAATGATATTTCACTAAAATACAGTTTTTAACCAATGAATAGAACAATTCCATAGCAAACATTTTTTTATCGTCATTTGAATTTTCAAAAAGCATCACAGTTAAATTTAAAAAATCGAATAAAAATCGCCGCAGAAAAATATTTACAATTTTTCGAAATTTATGAAATTTTAGAAATGTGTTCAGACTATGTTTATGTACATGTGGTAAAAATTTAATTTGTACCTGTGATAAAAGTTTCATCTATCGAGATCTCGAGTAGAGAGATAGAAACAGATAGAGAGAGATAGATAGATGAAGATAGAGATAGAGACAGAGATAGAGAGAGATAAAATAAATGTGAAATAAACAAACAGGAAGTTAAGCAACGTCGGGCCCGATTATTACTTCGATGGGAGACCGCCTGGGAATGCCTGGTGCGGTGGTGCTCAATTGCCTACGGCCATACTTTTTTTTTAAAACACCGGTTCTCGTCCGATCACCGAAGTTAAGCAACGTCGGGCCCGGTTAGTACTTCGATGGAAGACCGCCTGGGAATAGCGGCTGCTGTAGACTTATTTCATTTATATTTTTCTAAAAATTCATTTTACCAATAGTAGCGAATCGACA
>NW_022724631.1:0-1282 GCF_011630105.1 Anneissia japonica
ATAATAAATAAAATTTAAAAAAATATTCTGATTAATATAGGCGCTTTAATATAAGATATATATAAGTGTAAACACACCGAAGATAACCCATGAAAGTCTGTGGTGTCCTTCTGGTGCTGATTGGGCAGTACACCGGGAGACTATGGTACGGACTTTACTGAATGAAGAAAATAATCTTGAAGTAATTCAAAAGATACGGAGTGGTTCATATCTTGTCTTGGGAAAAAAAAAAATGATCTCGTTGTGAGGCAATTCATGATGTATGTCAAAATATTAAAATAATATCAACAAGAGATACTATGTTTAATAGAACATGAACCCAGTCATTTTTTAAGAGCTAACCACTGTGACCTTTAATTTCAACCTGTGTGAACACCCCATGTTTGGTAGGAGTCTGTCTAATGCAATTGGTCCAATCAGTACTCACTAGAAATCATAATGAAAAATGTTCCTTCTATTTGTGACAAAAACTCATTCAGGTAAATCTGACCTACATCTTACCTACATCTTATGCATGAACGCACTAACCGCAGAAAACTCGAAATTCGTAGCTGCTATTGGCATTAAGCGCGTGACGTCATTCATAAACAGGGTAAAAACAGTTCTGAATACAAAATTGTAAAGAAAAAATGATTAATGGTTATTTCAGCAACCAGCATGGGACTTACATGGTAAAGAAAGCTTAATTTATGAACAAAAAATAACACCATAGAGACCCTACCTTATGCCAATACATATGTGCCCAGGACAAGACTGTGCTATGATATTTGTAACAGAAGAAGTCTTTTATTCATTTTTTTGAAAGTTTTTTTTACCCTAATGACCCCTATGTGACCTTTGACCCCAGGCAGTGAGCACCCCATGTATGAGAGGTGTCATCGGTTATACTGACCAGGTTTGGTTGAAATCGGCACAACCGTTTGGCACTAGTAGTGTTTTGAAATGTTGCCAGAAAAAGATAAAAATTACCCCTTAATGACCGTTGACCCCTTATCCCTGATAGCCCTAGAGACCCTGCCTTATGCCAATGTATATGTGCAAAGTACAAAACTGTGCTACGTTATTTGTGAGACAAGTAGTCTTTTATACGATTTTTGGTTTTTTGACCCTAATGCCCCTTATGTGACCTTTGACCCCAAGTTGTGAACAACACATAAATGGGAGGTGGCACCAGTCCTACTGACCAAATTTTAATTAAATCGGTCCAGTAGTTTGCCACTAGTAGCCTTTTAAAATGTTGCCAGAAAGAAAGAAAGAAACAAGAAAGAAAGAAAGAAAGAAA
>NW_022724632.1:0-580 GCF_011630105.1 Anneissia japonica
CGGTTATTCAAAGTTTTACACCGAAATTTGAGATGCTGCCTCTATTGCTGCATAAAATATGATCAATAATTTGATGTGTTATTAGAAACGCGGGTGGAAACATTTATTATGCGAGAAAAGTTTAACTGAATTTCATATTCATTACAAATTTTGGAATTACCTTTACAATTTAAATCTATGGTGACAACTTAAATCTATATTTATATGTTTACAATTCAAATCTATTTTATGTTTATTAGTTTACAATTTAAATCTATGTTTATAATTTATATCTATGTTTACAACTTAAATCTATGTAAGCTACAGTAACATGATAGAGTAGTGACGTAGAACACAGGGTTCAGGTTACTGTATGGGTTAGGATCCAAGAAATCTCAATGGTCAAAATTGATAGGATTGGCTCATGAAAAGTAACACATGTAATAGACTACCGATGACCATCCTAATGATTCATTGAAACCATGGTTCATTGCGCAAAAGGTGTCAAAATATAAATTTGAATGAATTATTCTTATTTTGATGGTTAATGGTTAATGGTTTTTAATTTATAGAGCGCAAAATACAAAAAGTCTCTAAGCGC
>NW_022724633.1:0-507 GCF_011630105.1 Anneissia japonica
CCCCCCAATGAAAAATATTTTTCTACGCCACTGGGCCTAATCATTATTAATTGTCCATAGTAAAGTAGGGAAAAACTGCTGTATAAATTCAGTTTATTCAATAATAGGCGTCTCCCCCATCCCTATTAGGGCCCCTATTGTTTACCATTCATGTAAACGATATTCCCTCTTGTATAGATGATGACTGTAATATGCTTTTGTATGCCGACGATAGTGCAATCACATTCTTACACAAAGACTCGAAGGTAAGAACGCATACTAATTGATAACCTCACGAAATGTAACCTCTGGCTGATTGATTATCAATTGCCCCTTCATCCAACTAAAACTCAATGTATTATCTTAGGCTGAAGAAAGTCGATCGTTTTAAACTGGATTTTTCTGGATACATTATTGATTGAAGGCTGCGATTCTGTAAATTACCTTGGTGTCAAGGTTGACCAACATGTTTCCGGGGATTTTATAGCTATCTCAGCTATAAAGAAAGCAAATTCCCGTCTAAAATAC
>NW_022724634.1:0-579 GCF_011630105.1 Anneissia japonica
ATTGACAAAATACCGGGCAGTAAGGGTGCATTAAGCAATGTTGAAAACCCAGTAAATGACGTCAATGAAAATTGTAACTTTTGCAAGACGAAGGTCTTGACAAAAACGCTGGGTAAAGCTGTTGGAAATGTGGTGGTTCATTTTAAGGAACTGTTATCGGACGACAACAACAATGACAATAGGAAACGGCGTTGAAAGTTACAACCAAAATTATAGTTAATAATTTTTTAATAATGCTTAGACTAATATCTTGAACTCGTTATCATTACCGGTACTGATTCATATTATAAAATATAATCTTGAACCTTAAGCCGGCCGCCACACACTGCGCCAGAGACGGTCATCGGCCGGCGCGATTCTATGGAGAACGCAACGCCACGACGTGCGCACAACGGATCTCTTCTAATGACGATCCGTTCAGGCTGCCACTGACAATCAGCAGGCGGTGTCGTATCGTCTCGCGCTCACAGGGAGCGGAGTTGGGTTCATCGGCCAACGGTCGTACAACCGTCGGACGGCCGTCGTACGACACAGTGAGTAAAACGCAAGAATACTTTCAAGAATCTTCCTGGTCGTTCC
>NW_022724635.1:0-1103 GCF_011630105.1 Anneissia japonica
CAGTTTGCCCCAGTTTTTATTTCGAAAATTTGCGCTAGACAGGGAGTCAGCTGATTCACTCAACCGTAACGAGCTGGTAACGACGACAGCCAACTGATGAGAATGGTCGTCGCGAGCGGAAAATTGAAAAATTGGGACTGGCGAAAATATTCAATAATAATAATATAAGAAGTCGATTGCATTTTTGAAGAATGAATCTTTCAAAAAGATATGTTTGCTGGTTTGGATAAGGTCTTGGAAGCAGTGGCGTAGAAAAGTATTTTTCATTGGGGGGATGATTAGCGTGTTAGCCAGTGTCGTAACAGGCGCGTGGGGGGGGGGGAACTGCCGTGTCGTAACAGGCGCGGGGGGGGGGGTGAACTGCCCCTCCCCTGACGGTTTTTACCGGGCTGACCAAGCCGTTGTACCGGGCTGGGTAATAAGAGAAAAGAAAGAGAAGAGAGGGAGGGAAAGAGAAAGAAGAGGAAAAGAAAAGGAAAAGAAAAGGAAAGAAAAAGAGAAAAAAAATAAAGACAATAATAAAAAGGAAGAAGATATCATAATGACCAAACTCACAACACCCTGCAACCCTTTCTCCATTTCAAAAACTGTCATAACTCCTTTGATCTATGCTGCCCGATGGCGTAACCACTGGGGGACAAGGGGAAAATATCTATCTTTGAAAAATCTTCCACACCCCTTTAAAAATGCCCTTTTCATCCCCTGAAACTGCCTAAAAACTTCAAATTTCGCGTGCTTCGGGCGCATTTCTTGTTAACATGGGCCAATTTCCTCTAAAAATTGCATATTTTAGGGAGTTTTGATCAATTCCAACGAAATTAGAATTAAAAACACCGGGGGACAAGGTGAAAATATCCCTTTGGAAAATCTTTCCCCACCCCTTGACAATGCATCCTCTGAAAGTGCCTAAAATCTTTGCGCGCATTTCTTGTTACGGTAGGCCAATTTCCTCTATAAATTGCACATTTCAGGGAGTTTCATCAATTCCGACGAAATTAGAATTAAAAACACAAAAATATTTTGCCCGTTTCGCGCTTATTTTTTAGGGCTTTTTTAGGTTTATCCTTTTAAGTTATTTAAACACATAATAGTCCCAAACTCAA
>NW_022724636.1:0-528 GCF_011630105.1 Anneissia japonica
AACAACAACATGGCGACTAGCGGCGGACAGTGTGCCGGTGTTGTAATATAAAGTGTTGTTTTCACAGCGAAGAAATTGCTAATGAAACTCCAATTCTAGTTACAGCAACCAGATTCTTGAAGATTGTTACTTGTAACAAACTATGGATAGTTTTAGACAGTCATAATCGAACTATAGCTGACAAACTTGTGTCTTAACTAGGCTAGGATGTGCCTCTTGGAATGGATGAGGGAAAGACATACGATTACGTACGAGGATGTGATAAGACTTCCACCCTGTTTGCTATCGTCGTTATATCGACACGAAATCGATAGCAATGATAAGTTATCATTACCAAGTGTAGTGTAGTCCCGTCAGTACCTTACCCAGACACATTGTACAATGTATTAAAAATATTCTTTAAAAAAATGGTGCTGACTGTGCAGGCCCCGGCCTACCCCACTTAGCTTCGTGAGTAGATTTCCCGTACGATTGAAAATCGTAACGGTACTGTACTACTGGGTTTGGTCTACAGGAGTTCGTGCTTCG
>NW_022724637.1:0-682 GCF_011630105.1 Anneissia japonica
ATTATATTTTTGTGTGCGTATGTGTGCGTGTGAGCTCTTCGGAAAGACTGTGTTAATCGTCGTGTTCGTGGCAGTTTATATTGTACGTGTTGGCCGCACCCGATGACGTTAAGCTATGTAGAGAGAATGCGGCAGACGGGTTTTTGTGGAATATCGGAATACGTTCGGACGAAAGAAGTTATAGCCATTTTCCGATGTTCGATAAAACGTGTCTGCTACCCTCTATATATATTTTTTTGTATTTTACCTAAAGTTTTCCTTTGGTGTGTGCCAGTGTTCACCACCCCCATCATCAATCATCATCAACACCGTCGTATCGAAACAAAGGAAACGAAGAAAAAAATATCGACATATCATAATTCTTTTTTTATGTATGTTATATTTTAATTGTCAACAAAACAACCTGACTTAATTTTCTTTTAAATTTTTTTATCGGCAATCATCTTATTTCCAAATTCCAATAACATTGTCCCAAAATTTCGTGTCTGCTCTCGCATTTCCAATCGCATCTGTTGCAAATCCGTCCAAAGCTGTCGTTTATGCTCCTCCATCTCCGATCAAATCCGTTCCAAATCCGTCGAAATATCTTGTTTTTGTTTCACCGTATCGTATTTCACCTGTTCCAAGTTTCTCGAAATATCAGCCGTTTCAGATCTCATCTGTTCCAGATCCGTCGAAATCG
>NW_022724638.1:0-558 GCF_011630105.1 Anneissia japonica
AGTAGGCCAAGGTAATTAATGCTGAAATGATTATTATTATTATTATTTATTAATTATTATTATTATTACCTGTAATATTATTTAACATTAATCACATTACAATGATAGTTTGGTCAAGTTCAATAACGGCGGAATGGTATATTATTTATTTAATATTCGTCTTATGCGCTCTATTTTTCATTTCATGCTTCAATTTTGTCCCATTTCCCCCAAAATTTCAGTCCATGTCAGATGTGAAGCGTGACTGTTGTGTCAGCCTATGACCCTAGGCCTAGTTTAAGGAGGTAAGACCTCAGCCTGTAGTTAGGCCTATAGTTTATCCTCTTTCTCTCTAGCCTTGGTATAACTGTACCTATCTACACTTTATAACAGGAGGTACTAGCTGTTGTTGTAGATAATATACTAACATTTAATAACATCCAAGAAGGTCACAGTTAGTTACACAGTGACGTACATCACATAAGTCCGTGAAATTTCATAGGCCTACCGTAGATAAACATAGAAAGAGCAATAATAGTAAAACTCGAGCGTCACGACATTGCGAAGTGTTTGTTCTTG
>NW_022724639.1:0-561 GCF_011630105.1 Anneissia japonica
AGAAAATGATTTTTGCAGCTCTAGATGGCTGGAAATGGCCTCTCAGAATTATAATTTTCCTCCAAGGGGGCCCGGGTCGCTTCGCACCCACTCCCCCTGTTTCCACTACTGAACAAGCCGCCAAAGGTATTTATTATATGAATCACACTGCATCAAATTGGAAAGGCTTCTAAATTCTCAATGTCACAATTCATTCAGTCATGGTTACAGAGAATATTACACTGTTGTTCATCGGCCTGGGCACCTTAAATTTCCTAAATTATAAAAAAAAATTGAGAAAAGAAAGAAAATTATATACAAATGTAAGTCTGAGAGTACCATTTCCAGCCATCTTCAGGTGCAATAATCATAAATTTTCTTACACAAAAAAGCAAAATATCATACAGATCATAAACTGGTTTCTTTCAAAAAAAGGTTTTATTATGAAATGCAAAACGATCCTTAAGGATTATTTCAATTCATTTAAATATCTGAATTTGATCCAATTTAATTGACATTCTAAATGACAAGATGAATATCATTACAATTCCCCTCCTAAAAATAATTCCAGCCATTAATACT
>NW_022724640.1:0-1703 GCF_011630105.1 Anneissia japonica
ATTATCCTTAATTTTATTACATATACCACCTACCCATGCAATTGGGAGTATAGCCATTCGGAGAATTTGTTCCTTTTGGACATGGCATCTCTTCTCCTGAAATTAAATAAATAGTGAACATTGATAGGAGCTTTGGCTTTTAACACCATGAATCGTCATCAATATAATTTTTTTTTTCATCCTTATCATTGGTGATCCGCTTCTCGAGCAGATCACCTCTTGTTATTATTGTAATGGATCATCATCTTTTTTTCATTCTTTCTCGCCATTTCTTTTTCGCACGATATCTCAAAATGCTACGAGTTACACACACGGCCTCTTCATCGAACATTGTGGCTTGGCTTGGAATAGTCACGGTAAGCTTTTTAACGTGACCAGTCATGCGTGACGTCATCTACGCGCATTTTTCAGTCATATCAAAAATAATAAATAGCAGAAGATAAAGCAGCTTACCAATCCGTTCGAAAGGCATTATGGGTACACGGAGAGCAATTTACCCCGTCCGCGCGGCGGCGCTATATACAAGTAATAAACAGAGCTGTAGATAGAGAGTTTGGCCAACTTGGCGCATGGACGCCATGTCGTTACCAAACAGCCCAGGCGCATGCGCGCGTATAGCTTTCATGTTTTGTTTTGGTGACAACATGGCCGGTGTAAGTCATGTGTTTGCGATCCACCCAATCACACGCGCGTATATCGAATCCCGTGAAACCGAGTTGGCCAAACTCTCTCTATCTACGGCTGTGGTAATAAAGGCCCCGCTCTGGTTCGCTTGTTTCCTGTAGTTTCTCCACTTAGTAAAATGGTCAAATTTTTCTCCATTCACGGGAGGGCGGAGGTTCCATCAATAGGGAGCTTTCGAAAGAAGACGCGGCCAGTTCTACGACGACCCAATGAAGCGTGAAGACAACTGCACATGTCTGATTTCATTTTGCGGTTGTCTTCAAATTTTCTTCGACGTGAAAATTGGTAATCGGCGTTGTGTAGAAAATATACATTTTTATACATTAAAAATTAACGTAGGCCTATTTTTCAAGCGTTTCAATAAATAGATGTTGATGCGTACATCGATGCACAACAATGCGTAAAAATACAGAACAAAATTACACGCGTTATCTACACTCGCAAATTTTTCAAACAGACGGAAAAGAACGTTCATCATCATAGCATAACAAACAACAAAACCACATACACATACAGCGATGCACTAGACATGATTATGTTCATACGATCATAATGTACATTTATACGTACTTCCAGGTAAGATATTGTTTTTAGTTTGTTTTCTAAACATTAACTATTCTTTATTTCATATAAAGAGATTTTGGAAATCACTTAAAGCCCCATTCCCGGCAAAATTTCAGTTTTTAAGAAAAATCTAATTTTTATAAAAAAAATTTATAAATATAATACGGAATTGCTAGTTTAACTGAATTTAGACATTCCTAAGAATGAAAAAAATGTAAAATAAGACTGAAATTTGATTTTTTTTGTGTTCCACACAAAAAATAAATGCGGATGAATTTTTCATGTTGATTTTGCGATAGGTCGTGAGAAGAAATATCGCGCGAATACTTATAGTCCACCGGAAATACGGATTTGACTGGACAAAATTGCAACAAAACGTTTTATGGTCTAAATATAAACTTAATTATATGTAAAACAACATACTAAAAGTTTACCAAAATAGGACGTACATAAAG
>NW_022724640.1:1832-2219 GCF_011630105.1 Anneissia japonica
GCGTGTGCGAGCTTCGCGATCGCGAGGTTTGGTGTGCGAATCACAGATATATTTCTTCCGGTTTACAGAGCTATAAATATTGGAAATTAATTAATTAATTGGAATCATACCAGAGCCTGAGGCCTTGTAATAACATTTCATTTTTTTTAGGCCCTAGCTTAGGCATTGCTTTCTTGCTTCCCGGTTCAGTCTAGTAGTCGCGCATCGCAACGTTTTCTCGGCGGCCAACGGACGCATGAACATATATAGAAAATCTTAGTAACGTAGGCCTGGGGCTATTTTCAATGTAATCTCATCAGTATCTAAGTGTAGAATGGAACCAGAAATGCATCGACCTACTGATGCAGAAGTACTACTTTATTTATTGTCGAGTACCGTGTTTTTTTT
>NW_022724641.1:0-4314 GCF_011630105.1 Anneissia japonica
TGTACCACGTGACTTTCGTAAACCAAGGAGTGGAATGTCGCAACTCTTTATATATATGGCTCTGGAATACGGCAGAGCCGTAGATAGAGAGAGTTTGGCCAACTCGGTTTCAATCACGTGACTTATACCGGCCATGTTGTCACCAAAACAAAACAACGCGATAGGGTAGGAAGTTAGCAGTTACTATAGATGATTAATGCTATATAATGTGAAATACCGTTATGTTGGGTTTGGGGTTGCTGCAATCGATCCAACAAAGAAACAAAAATGTATTAATTTCCTTAAATTCCAAAAAGGAGGAGGATTTGGTATTCTATTTTAACTTTGCATGGCGATCGAAAAATCTCGCTATCCACGTAGTAAATTATAAGGCATGTACCGCCCGCCCCACTTAGCGGTAATAATATGTCCACCTACTACTACTAGGCCTAGACAGGCCTAAATTTCGGTACTTCTTCGGCCGAACACCTTAAGGTAGTACTTAAATCAGCTTAATTACGATGATAATAATAAAAAAAGGAAGAATTTTCAAGCAGCAATGATTTAAAAAAAGATGCAATGTTGCACTTTGCTGTTAAATTATATAACTAAATTTCCAGAAAGCTACATGAAGTATCAGTCAAAGGTAGCTTAAATTATAATTTTAAAAAAAATTGAATCCTCCAATAAAAGCGAAAACTTGTCCAAGGAGTCCTGTGCTATGCAAACATGCCCAATTGTGCTTTACAAATTAATTAATTGTGCAACTAAAGATTTTAAAGATAAAAATATATTTTAAAGATATAGGCCTAATTGTATTATAATATATTGATTGTTTTAATACATATTTTAAATCAAAACGTTTAAATGTTTTACAAATTAAAAATCAAAATTTAAATGAATAGTAAATAATGAATAATAAATAATAAATAATAAATAATAAATAATAAATAATAAATAATAAATAATGAATAATAAATAATAATAATAATAATAATAAATAATAATAATACAGTAATAATGATAATATTATAACTCACTAATATTATAAACAGAAGTGTGGAGAATGCTGCTATTTTACTTACAAGGCCTAGCTTCTTGATTATGAATGATTAGGCATATGTTGTACAAAATTTTCTCTCAATGCAATAATTCTTCAACTTTGATTTATTGTTTAGATTACAATTTAAAGTTTACGAAGTCATATGCCTAGAGGCCTAGATACAATTAGAAAACTTTTATGTTATTAATATTTTTATCATTCATTTACAGACGAAATTAACATATTATCGCCGACGATTCACAAACCAACTCTGTCTGCACAACCAACCTTCTCCTCTGCAGTGTTGACTCTTAGGAGCCTCATGCTATATATAGAGTAGGCTGCTAGCAACTAGGTATAGGCCTAGGCCTAGATGATAGACTTTCAAAACAAAAAGATAATCGTAACGAAAAAAAAAATAAAGAATCGCCCTCACTTTATCTTCTCGAAATAATACAGCACGTCACTGATTAATTAATTCCAAAGTTGATTATACAGTATGATATTTACAATATGTTAAAATCCCATAATTGAATTTGAAAGAAAAGTTCATGCAGCATCAGTGTTTTATAAAATTTTATAAAGCTATACACGCGCACGCTGTTTGGTGACAACATGGCGCCCATGCGCCAAGTTGGCCAAACTCTCTCTATCTACGGCTCTGGAATACAGGCTTTCTTACGTCATATTCTATTTTTAGATTTTGGAACGTCAGTGGAATGTAAATAGTAAAATTATTTTTAAAAAATAGCAAGCAAGAATATGGTAAATGGTAAATTTTACGATTTTTCATGGATATCTAAGCTACAGTTGTAGGCCAACATTGCAGTGCGGCATATAGCAAACTCATGTTTGCCTGGCCTAGGCCTAGCCTCTGCCGCGTAGGCCAGAGGCCTAGAGGCCTACTCCAGTGGCGGCGCCAGCGGGGGACAGGGGGAAGAGCCATATACATAGAGTTGCAACATTCCGCTCCTTGGTTTGCGAAAGTCACGTGGTACACACCGTTCATTTTGTGTCATGATCTTCCCGATGAACACATACAAAGTATATGAGTTACGTACACTGCATATTAATTTCACACACTTAATTGGGTTTACAATTATATTATTTTATAATAGGCCTTTTTCACGAATCGGTAGACATCATGAAGTGATGACAAACATTGCGAATCAGCGGTGCGTAACCAACAGAAATAAGATAAGCTTTTGGGCTGATTTTTTGACATCATGTTATTTAAAAAATCATAACCCTATAACGGGGCGTCGTATCCAAACATTTTTTCCAGCAAAATGTTCTTAAAAGACTAGTCTACACCACTATATGATTGAAAAAAAAAATTTTGACCTCTGAAATCAAGATTGAAAAAGAAAAGCCTATCTCAGTAGTGCTTTAAAATAGGTATATGCATTACAGTGATGTAGTACTAGTAATGCTCTGAGCTAGCATATTGTTTTAGTTACCATATGAGAGTTTCCTGTGTTAAAAACATGATTTACTATACTATACCTCTTTATAAAACATAACTTGTACTTTATAATAAGAGAAATCTGTATATTATCGCTACTTGGAACAGTAACAACACGAAAGTCCTTTGCTACTGCACTGTAATGCATATTTTATATTGGCATAAAAAAATTTTACACAACAGATATGAACTGAAGTTACTAAATTAGTGGAGACCAGGGGAGGGTGTCTGTCTGTGTGAAATTCTGAACTAGCCTTGTCTAGGCCTACAGTAGGTAGGCCCCTAATGTTACTGTTGTAGAAGTGCTGGTTAACCCAACATTTAGGCTTTATTTAGTGACACTTACTTAAAGAAAAAAAAACATTTGATAGGCAGGAGGCCCACCGTTAAAAATGGAAATACCAGGGAACAGTGAATTACAGAGTGGTAGTAAATACTGTAACATTGTAAATTAGGCCATGTTGATCATTGCTTATTTTTAACTTTAGACTTATACAGTAGTAGGTCATCTACTCTACAAATGGTAAATATTACAATTTTTAGCTAGATTTACGACATTTTTATAAAATAAATGCATATAATACTAAGTGAACAACATGTCTGTATGATATTCTGCTTGCTATTTTTTATAATTTTACTGTTTACATTCTACTGATGTTCCAAAATCTAAAAATACAATATGACGTAAGAAAGCCCGTATTCTGGACAACAGCACCACCATAAATCCCGTATTCTGGACAGAGAAAGCCTCTAAAAATAGAATATGACGTAAGAAAGCCCGTATTCTGGACAACAGCGCCACCATACAGCCCGTATTCTGGACAGAGAAAGCCCGTATTCCAGAGGCTGGCGGCGATTTTTTTTTCCCGTACGAAACATTTGCATGAAACTTCACTCGGGCCATCTCGGATTGACTCGACTCGAGTTCGATACGAGGAACAAGAGCAGACACTTCGCAATGTCGTGACGCTCGAGTTATACTTTTATTGCTCTTTCTATGTTTACCTACGGTAGGCTTATCAAATCTTACGGATTTATCGGATGTACGTGTGTAACTAACTGTGACCTTCTTGTATGTTATTAAATGCTAGTATAATATCTACAACAACAACAGCTAGTACCCCACTTTATAAAGTGGCAAAGGCTGACAGAAAGAAGATAAACTACAGGCCTAAAGCAGGCTGAGTTAAGTCCTACCTACCATAGGCCCTCCCTAAACTAGGCCTAGGTCCCTAAGCTAGGATCCTAGGTTGACACCAACAGTCACGCTTCACATGACGTTGATTGAAATTTTGAAAAAAAGGGGGAAAAATTGAAGCATGAAATAAAAAATAGAGTGCTTAAGAGAAATATTATTAAATAATACCGTAATAAATAAAATATACCATTCCGGCGTTACTGAACTTGGCCAAACTATCCTTGTAATGTAATTAATGTTAAATAATAACAATAATAATAATAACAGTAATAATAATAATAATAATAATAATCATTTCAGCATTATTACCTTGGCTAAGCCTTGTAATCAATAACCTATTTACTAGGTCTATAATTAATAATTAGCCCAAGGGAAGCTTTTGTGCTATTTCCCCTTAAACGTCGTTTTTTTTTTTAATGTTCTCTAATTTCTCCATTGTCTAAGTTCCTAAGGTAGGTTTTAATAACATAATAATTAATAATAAATAATAATAATGAATAATAATAATAATAATAATAATAAATAATAATCATTTCGGCATTAATTAACTTGGTCTAGCCTTGTAATCAAGAACCTGCAGATACTATTTACCATATAACTAGGCTTAGGCCTCATTTATACATTCATTGG
>NW_022724641.1:4329-4640 GCF_011630105.1 Anneissia japonica
CATCCAGTATTTAGAGCTGCCTATTCTCAGCTCTTCTCTTAATTTGAAAATAACTGTCACCCTGTTTCATTTGATAAAGAAACGCGCTATTCCTTCCTCTTTGTGCTTTCCCCTGAAAGCGTATATTTCATTTCATTTCATTTCATTTATTTTGTCTCAATAAAATACATAAAAAACAACAATCGGTTACAATACAACAAAATATAAGCATAAACAATCTGAAACAGGCCGAGACAGGATTCCTAAAAGTGAACCAAATCACTATCATGTAGGTCTCCTAATGCACTATTCCGATTACACATAAAATAATA
>NW_022724641.1:6503-8622 GCF_011630105.1 Anneissia japonica
CCTCCCACACTCCATTTAAATCATTCGAACAAAAACATGGTTCCCAATTGATGTCAGAAAATGTCTTAATAAAATGATCCACATCTATCTTAGAGTATTGTAAAAAGTAACCCCCAACATTTATGTGATTTACAAATGCAATATTAAGCCTAATGAATATACCGTCATGGTCACTGCCTGTTATACCCGGATGAGGTAATATAGAAGCAACGATATCTGTTTGATTTATATATACATGGTCAATGAGGGTGCCATTATTACTTCTGTCACTTTGCCTTCTAGTTATAAAAGGAACAATTTGGGTAAAATTTAATATTTATTTTTAGTAGTTATTAGGCCTAGGTAATTATGCAAAACCCATTTAATTATGCAAAACCCATTATGCAAAACCCAGATCTAACTAAAAAAACACTTTCCATTACTCGTGCAGCTCAATCAAATATTATGTCATTTTAAACGACCCATTAGTATTAGCATGGTAACATTTTTTTTAAAAATCAGACAGCGACGTTCTCTCAGAAGTTGTTTTGCATTTTGTAGACGTTTATCTGTTGATGACCTTTTGACCTCCTGAATTCTGCAATATGAGATTTTCGGCCCTAGTCGATTCAGTCGAGACGGCCCGAGTGGAGTTTCATGTAAATGTTTCGTACGAAAAAAAAATCGCTTCCGGGCGATGGGGGATATATCCCCCCCCCCCAATATTTGACAAGGGGGATGGTCCATTGTATTTTGACTATGTATGGGATAAAATGGAGCTTTACACACTTCAAAAGACTGTCACAGAAATAATTAGCAATGTCTTATGCGCTTACAAAAATGAAAATTAGCATAATGTATTAATGTTGATAACAAAATTATTTTATCTGGTACCAATCTAAGCTCTTCTTTCCTTAGATGTTAGATAGATGTGCTTGCAAAGCAAGCGACATTTTCACACGGAAGGGTGTGTACGACATCAGTAATTTTATGTCAATTCCAAGAATTTTCAATCATCCCCCCCAATAAAAAATACTTTTCTACGCCACTGTGTAATATACCAACTGATGCTAAAATAAACTGTATTACAATTAGTCAAAAAGTATTAAAATAAAAATGACTTTTCGTGCTCAAACGACAGGCCTACGCCTATACTGCTTAGGATATCTTATTATACATTCGCGGTCGCTCCATACACCGCGACCGAAATGCATAACCAAATTAGCGCGACCGAAATGATCAGATACCAAGGGGGACCCCTATTAAGGGGACACGTTTTTTGGTGCCAAGTGTGTCCCCTTAAGGGGTTCTATTGTATTATCAAACGAAGCGAAGTTACTTACTTTGTCCTTTTCCATTGTAATGATTTAAATCTGTAAATTAGATAATAGCCCGTAATATAGTGTGGCAGAGTATTATTTTGATACCTCCCAGTTGCTGCAAGTGGTTGGCACTAGATGGTTCGAGAGTAGACGCTGCCGAGTTACCGTACTCATTTCAATAACAATGAGCAGAATTATAGGCCTATAATATCTAACAATAACAAACGGGTATTGAAATCATTCGTTATTCAAACTGAAGAAATTATCGCGAACATTTTCTAACGTATACTAGTGTAGTGTTATTAAGTCATTTTTGGTATATATTTTTATTTTATTTATTTTTTATTCAACTTTATTTACCAAGGGTGGACACAACACAGTGACATGCTGGCGATCATTAACCCTCACATATATTATGTGGACTGATGATGACATAATTAATGTCGAAATATTGAATCCCAACACGATGGCGTGTATTTCAATACTTGGAGTATGTATTATACTTTCTTATCTGAGATTAATCAGTGGACCTTTCGGTTCTTAGCTTTTATGGTTACGAGTTGAGTGTTGCTTACACTCGAATTCAAAGAATGTTTTGGATTGATAAATTCCTAAATTTGGAATGGGATCTCTTCCAACTGCTTTATTTTAATGTTTGAATTTATAAGAATATTGGTTCCAAAATCCCTTATCTTCACTGGATTTTTGGTTTTCAATAGTATTCAGTGTGATATGAAGCAGAAAAAACAGTTTCTTGAAAATTGTCTGCAGTGGTTTGTAAATGTAATTTGTAATTTGTAATTTGCACTGATTTGTGT
>NW_022724641.1:8789-11376 GCF_011630105.1 Anneissia japonica
AAGAGACAGCATTAGGCCTAGTCATAATTTTTTCCATTTATGATAACATTTCTCTGGGTTTTTTTTTTCTCTATTTTAGAATAGGGTAGGCCTATAAGATACAATTTCGTTCATACAAGTAAATTAAATTACATATGTTAATTAATTAGGTTTTGCAATTTATTATATTAATTCTCTGTTTCCATGCCATTTTAAAGTACGAGATACAAAGATCATTCATAAATTTGCCAGTTTTCAAGTAGTATATGCAGCTTAGTGTTACAATCTTCCCTCATGAATGATGTGATTTTGTTTTCAGCAGCGATTTGGAAACTCTTTAATTGTAATGTAATGATTAAGAGATAATTTACTGACTGCATTACGAATCCAGTTAACATTGCACAGATCGTTGTTTTTATGCTTAAATGTATTAACCCATGTATTATTATCTGTAGTATCTCTTACAGTTATTCAATTAATTTCTCACCGTAGCCAAATCTGTATCTCATGCTCTCTTCTGTACATGTTAAGTGAAGCGTTAAATAGTTTTGGCCACCTGTGGAGTTCCTTATCTTGCAACCTAGATAAATAATTTACTTTTGTATAATAATAATAATAATTTATTTCGGAAAAACGCTTTTAAAACAGCGGCACCCATTACAAAAAAAAATTAAAAAAATAAATAAATAAAAAAAAAAAAAAATTAAATCACATAAAAATAATAATAATATCAATAATAATAATAAAAATCATAACATAGCACCATTTTAAACATAACATAGCACCATTTTTAATCTCAATTCTTTTTGCCCATGCCTTCTTAATATAAGATTTACAAAAATCATCAAAAATCAAATGAGCCAAGTCAATTAAGTGATTGGGTAGATTTTCTCTATGGTTAGAGCGTGTCTTAAACTTAAGTTGAGCACCATAAAAATCAGTTTTAGTTAGGAGGTAACTTTCCATTTTAGGAATCCTTTTAAATTTAATATAATCAGAGAGGGATGATTTTTCGCTGGTTTTATTAAGCCAATCAACTACGTTCATTTGTTGGAAAGTATATTTAAATGACTTAAACCATGCTGTATCAGGGGGAATATCACTTGAAAAGACATGGTCAAATCCACTATTATTAAGAAGGTTATTAATAGATTTTAGCCATCTCCATTTAAGGTTAGAATTACTATTGTATAAGGTAAGTAAGGCATTAAGTAGTAATTTAGGCCAGCGATGTGCCTCCAAATTAATGAATCTATCAAAATATTTAATTTTTCTTTCATTCTGAATATTTTCAATTGTTTCCCATCCAAGGTCACCTAGTAGAGCCAAAGAAGGGGTGTTTCTAGGTGCTTTAAGGATTGACTTAGCCAATTGTAACTGAATATTTTCTAATTTTTTATAATCACTGGCACTATAAGCTGAAACAGCACATGCATAATTAATGGATGGGAGTGCGATCATTTTCCACAAAATATCACCGAAGTAAACTCTATTAAAATCGTCCTGACCGTTTATGATGGATTTGATATAGCCTATTAGCTTATTACCCTTTTTAACTAGATCATTTACATGACAACATTCAGATTGTGTTTTAGAAATGTTAATGCCTAGATATTTATAATTATCCACTTCTTTAATGTGATGATTACCTAGTGGCCATTTTTTAAGTTTGTCAGTTCGTTGTTAAGCCACTCACTACGCCACGTCCTTGGCGTAATAACGCTACCCAGCGTGACCACTCACAATTTTTGATATACCCAATGACTGGGTCGAAATTACCCAAGATTCAGCAAAAATTGCCCAAAATTACCCAAGCTTCCTGAAAATGCATTAAAATTTGAAAAATAGTGTTTTTCGCATGTATAGTTTCCCTTTTAGTTCAATTTATAAACCAATTTGTTATTGTAATTGTTTGTGTTAATTATTAAAATTAATATTCATGAGGTGATAATACGGATAGAAAAATACGCCCTCAGTCGGCCAGTGTTATCAGTAGATCAGTGATCAAGTTTTATTATTATGTACTGCATTAATTAGGTAAGATCTATGGCAACGCAAATCACAAATAAACAATTCTGAACCCGTTTTTATAGCAATCAACAGTCAATTAACAATGTTAAGTGCACTTCGTTGAGTTTTGCTTACTTGAATGGACTGAAATATACTTTGTTACTTCTTAATTCTTCCTCTATGACAAAAATATTTAATTTTCTTAGTAAAAATAAAATACCCAAGGATTTGAACAGAATACCCAAGAACCCAAGACCAAGTCAAAATACCCAAGATTTTGGGTAAATACCTAAGCAGTGGTCACGCCTGACGTTATCTGCAGACCCCAGATTAGCTAACGCCAGTGATGCTTGAATGATTTTACCTCATTTCAAGAGATTGACCAATCACGATTGCAATATATTAGCTACTTTGGTCTCTTTCCTGTGCTCTCTATAAATGAAATGATAAAGGGGTTCTTTTTCTATTGCATTTTACTTAGTTATAATGTATAGGCCTATGATTTGTTGATTGTGTTTTGTAAGATATTTTAACCTATTTAGACTGTCTATTAAAACCTGCAACACCAACAATGCTAGCTGAAAAATCAAAGCAAAAT
>NW_022724641.1:11386-14073 GCF_011630105.1 Anneissia japonica
CAAAATTGTTCATTTAAAATACAATAATCATATAAGTTCACTTCGAACAATTCACAGATTTAGAAGTTTTACTGATGCACTGTTAATTTTACTACAGTTAAAGAACCCGTACATTATTTAAAATTTAAAACTATTCCCCCATAGGCCTATTACTACTAGTTTAACGCCAGCGTTAATATACCGAACGCCGTTTGTGTGAACACTTTGGAATTTTAATCCGTGAATTAGCTTAGGCCTGGCGTAAGGTACGCCATTTTTTTGGGGGGTGGGGGGTGGTTTTCATATTCGTGGTTTTATTGGTTTGACCTTGAGCATGGGTAGACATCGAAAACTGAATGTAGGTCAACTTGACTAGTACATGTTCTGTACAGATAGAAACCAGGATTTAGTCTCTTTATATACGCCCTAAAAACTTGTTGTTCTGCCAGCTGCTAAAGAGGCCTGTTTTTGCATTCCAAAGGAATGGTTTGAGCAGGGAGTTGTTATTTTGAGGAAATGTAGAGTGCGCACTTTCCACTAAAACAATTTTTTTTTCTGGCAGATAAATATAATTGAGGTAGTAGGAAGAGCGATATAAATCAGCAATTACAAGTCAAAAAAACAATCTAGATCGTTCAGTGTGTTTCTAGAATAATCGTCTTTCTTGACATTTTATATTCAATTAGCAATGGAGAAAGAGAGCGAAACTATTGAATATTGTGTGTACGATTGTTTTGCAAATAGTTAATGTATTCATGCAGGGGCGCAAGTAGGGTTTGTGACGCCAGGGAAGAATAGAAATGGTGCCGTTTATGGAGGTTTATTCCTGAGCTACTGGATGGTGTACGGTAAGAATGGCCCCGGAAAAAATGGCCCCGGAAAATATGGCCCCGGAAAAAATGACCCCAGTAAAAATGGCCCCATATAATCAAATTCTGTATTAAATATAAGCATTTTTTTATCTTAAATAATTTAGTTTTTAAAAGGAATCTAACATCAAACAAATTGCCATTTACATTTTACAAGAATTAATATTCAATGATAAAATATTCAAAGATAAATAAAAAGCCATGAATTACACTTTTTATTTTATTTTTTTCCATTTAAATGTTAAAAAATAGCAACAACATAATCAATAAATCCTAGTCCACATTTCAAGCGCCCTGAGCATCTTACATTAGATGGATTTGTGCGCTATATAAAACTACACTATTATTATTAAAAAATAAATGCATAAATCATGCATTTATTAATACTAAAATAATTTACTTGTGGCCGATTTCACGGAAGCGGAATCACAATTTTCCAGAAATTCAATCTGGGTATTGGTAAACCCCACAAACAATGGGTTAGTATGAACATCAAATTATTATTTTTTTTTTTAAAGAAAAAGAGAGTTCTACAATCATAATTATATGGTTTAGATGGGGTTTGCAGTGTGTTTAGAGGTTTGTGGTGTATTTGCAAGTATTTTTTCATAAAAATTCTAAATTTTAACCAAAAAATAGTTATGAATTTATTTAATATTCTTATTGATATACCAAGTCAGTCAATCACAATTGAATTGTTTGATTTTCTACAGTGTGTTTTGGGAGGTTTGTGGGATTTAGCAATACCACTTAATCCTACCATAATCACCCTACCCTCACAATCGCACACCATTCCTCACAATCACACGCCATTTTAATTCTTAGCATAATTGCCATACATAACTATATATAATTCTAAGCCAGTAGTAGGCACTTGGATTTAGTTAGTGATGAGTAAAAACCAAGTATGCAAATAAATTAGTTGCTTAAATAAATGTATTCCTAATTATTCAGTTTACTAAAAGCAATACTTCTTTGAATAAACTCTAAGCAGACAATTTATTGCTAAGTTTGCGAGAAAGTAAGCCTCTCCCTTTTCACGTTTTTAAAACTTTTATTTCTACTATCAAAAATTTTATTTCAATGGCCATTGTTTTTCGATTATCTCTCAGAACATTATTTGCATCTGCTGTAATTGTTAAAAAACAAAGCTTTTAAAGAAATATAAAAAAAAAATCACATATTGATCTCAGTTCAAAGGAAAAAATAAAACTTATTTCTAAATTTACAATTTTCACCTATAAACCTCTTAATTTCACAAAAGAGTGGGTTCTTTTCCAAACAAATACATCCTGCCTAATATATGTTTAGATTAGATCTTTTGCTTTAACTTTGGAAACTGAGATCATTTTAGATACTATTTCTGTATAAACTAAATTTTTTTTTCATATTACTGTAAACCTAATGGGTTTTGATAAATTTACTCTGCACTACAGAATTTCCAATAAAAAAGAAAGAAAATTAATTAAAAAGACCATAGATTAAAAATAAGTAAGGCGTAACATATTTTTAATCTATGTTAAAGCATAACTATTTTTACATAATGAAATTTAGTAAATCAAATTATTATTTGTGGCTTTTATTTATTAAATCAATTAAGAACATAGTCTCAAAACAAAATTTAATGACAAGAAAGATCGACGTTTCGGGTCTATCATGGAACCATTCTAAAAAAAAAAACTAAAAACAAAAATACCAAGCAGTGACAGGAAGTAAGTAATTAATTTACATATCAATATGGCCTACTGTGTGGAGCCACAGTGGAGCTAAGCACTGTAAGTAAGTAAGTAACTTTATTGCTTCTCTTTTATAACAGAGGCACAGCCGTAAAGACGTGCA
>NW_022724642.1:0-956 GCF_011630105.1 Anneissia japonica
TAACTGGTTATTGATATTAATGTTATCAGTTGAAAACTAGCCTTGGCAAAGGAATTTAAAAAAAAACGTCCAGGGAGGAAATTTTACAGATTGAACCACCTGAACCCCACCATGGTAACTTTGAAAATATTGATAATTTATTAATAAATTTTAATCATCTGCTCTGATATTTTTAATTACTTCTTCTAGGCCTATAACATTTTTTATTGTATTTAGATATTTACATTGATAATAATAATAATAATGATAATATAATAATAATAATAATAATAATAATAATAATAATAATTAATTATATTTAAAAAAAACTGTTCATTCATTTTAATTTATTTATTTCATTTTATTTATTCATTTATTTTCAATCATTCATTTTTATTCATTTATTCATTCATTCATTCTTATTTTCATTCATTTATTTTCATTCATTTTATTAATTATGGTTATAAAACACATGTGTATTTTCTGAGTAGAACTAAAAATAATAATTTTTGTGGAACAGTGGCAGATTTAAGGGGGGTGGGGGTGGGAGCTGGCCTGGTCCCCACCTAAAGTTTTCAAAATAAAAAAAAAATGGAGGAAAAAGGAAAATTATACAAGGATAAAAGGATACAATAGTAATAATAATAATAATAAAATATATTTAAATATATTTTGAGAGTGCTGAGAGTGCCATTTCCAGTGATCTAGAGGTGCAATATAATCATAAATTTTCTCACCTCAGCCAAAACCATGGTGGGGCTAAAGTGTACCGACCCACAACCTGTGGATTGGTCTCTCCCTGGGCCCCCTCTATTTCAAATTTCTGGATCCGCTACTAAATGGGTATGTAAGTTGTGCCTAGGCATGGCACTGCTAAGGTAGCATCTGATTTAACAAGGATTATTGATACTATATATTAATTGAAAAAAAAAATTACCTCCCAACATAAGTATTTAATTTTACAGAGGTGATGCTAA
>NW_022724643.1:0-5318 GCF_011630105.1 Anneissia japonica
TTAATAATAACTAAATGTTTTGATTACATTATTATATTGCTATGAAATGTGTTATATTACATGAGGTACTGTTTAATAATTTCATGCATTAAATCCCATTACTTACACTTCTTAGAACCTACAAGACTAGCGCCCACTACATCAGTGACAACTGAGGGTACGCTCTTAACTTAATATTATGTTATATATGCTAAAAGTTATCAATAACAAGTAATAATTTCGATTTTCATTGATTTACCCCTTTGTGTTATGTCATAAGAAATTAGCTGCTGTTTAATTTTTCTATAAGCAGTGAATCACATTTGTTTATACCTTTCAGTTCCTACGACTCTACCGCCGACAACGTTAGTGACAACTGAGGGTACGTTATTCAATCAGAAATATTTTTATATTGTGCTAACATTTATTAAAAATAATTAATTGTTTTTAACTTCATTGTTATATTCTTTAAAATATGTTATAATAAATTAGTTACTGTTTTTTATTTACATACGTAGTAAATCATTTTTTTCTATACAACCCAGAATCTACAACACTACTGCCGACAACATCAGTGAAAACTGAGGTTACATAATTAATTCATTAATACATTATATTAAATAAAATTTATTCAATAATAACTAAGTGTTTCGAACTTCATTGCTATATATCTTTCAAATCTGTAAAGATAAATTTGATCTACAACAATTATAATCTACAACACTACTTCCGACAGCATCAGTGACAACCGAGGATACATAATTAAGTCATTAATACATTATATTTGATAAAAGTTATTCAGTAATAACTAACCGTTTCGAACTTCATTGCTATATATCTTTCAAATATGTAAAGATAAATTAGTTCAGTATTGTTTAATATTTACGTATGCAGTAAATCATATTATTTTATTTCTCAGTACCTACAACACTACAGCCCACTACATCAGTGACAACTGAGGGTACGTTGTTAACTCTTTATTATGTTATATATAATAAAAGTTATCAAAATCAAAAAAAAAATTACTAATTTCATTGTTTTATACCTTTCAAGTATGGTATGTTATAATTTAGCAACAGTTTAATATTCACATATGAAAGTAAATAACAATTGTATTATTCTAAAGAACTAGCAACAGCACCGCGACAATAACTTTAACAAGATAGGGTACGCTTTGTAAATTATTAATATGTTATTTATGCTAAAAGTTATCAATATCAATCAAAAGTTATTGAATTTCATTGTTTTATACCTGAAAATAGGTTAAAATAAATTAGCTACTGTTTAATCGAAAAATTAACAGTAATTTGCATGTTTATATAATACCTTTCAGTACCTACAACACTACCACCGACAACGTCAGTAACAACTGAGGGTATGTAGTTAATGTAGTATATGCTATTTGCTTAATGTTATTAATAATATGTAAATAATTCTGATTACATGATTATATTGCTTTTAAATGTGTTGTAATACATGAGCTCCAGTTTAATATTTACTTATGCAGTAAATCCCATTTTTTACACTTTTCAGCACCTACAACACTATCGCCCACTACATCGGTGACAACTGAGGGTACGTTCTTACATTATTATTGTGTTATAAATGCTAAAATGTATCAATAACAACTGAAAATTTCGATTTTCATTGATTTATACCTTTGAGTTATATTATAAAAAAATTAGCTACTGTTTAATTTTTCTATAAGTAGTGAATCACATTTATTTATACCTTTCAGTACCTACGACTCTACCGCCGACAATATCAGTGACAACTGAGGGTACGTTATTAACTTATAAATGTGCTTATATTATGCTAAAACTTATCAATAATAACTAAATGTTTTGAAATTCATTGTTATTTACTTTAAAATATGTATGTTATAATAAATTAGTTACTGTTTGTTAATTGTATACGTAGTAATCAATTTTTTTTCCATACAACCCAGAATCTACAACACTACTGCCGACAACATCAGTGAAAACTGAGGTTACATAATTAATTCATTAATACATAATATTATGTTATATATTATAAAATTTATCAATAACAACTAAAAATTGCGATTTTCATTGATTTATACCTTTGAGTTATGTCATAAGGAATTAGCTACTGTTTGATTTTTCTATGAGCAGTGAATCACATTTACTTATATCTTTCAGTACCTACGACTCTACCGCCGACAACGTCAGTGACAACTGAGGGTACGTTATTAACTTGTGAATATGCTTATATTATACTAAAACTTATTAATAATAACTAAATGTTTTTGAACCTCATTTTTATATACTTTGAAATATTTTACAATAAATTAGTTACTGATTTTTAATTTACAAGTAATTTCTTTTTATATTCTCAGTACCTACAACACTACAGCCGACAACGTCAGTAACAACTGAGGGTACGTAATGTTGTATATGCTTTAAATTATTAATAATAACTAAATTTTTTCATAATATTATTATATTGCTATGAAATGTGTTATAATACATGAGCTACTGTTTAATAATTTCATTTGCAATAAATCCTATTATTTATACTTCTTAGCACCTACAACACTAGCGCCCACTACATCAATGACAACTGAAGGTACGTTCTTAACTTAATATTATATTATATATGATAAAACTTATCAATAGCAACTAAAAATTTCGATTTTCATTGATTTACACCTTTGAGTTATGTTATAAGAAATTAGCTACTGTTTGATTTTTCTATAAGCAGTGAATCACATTAATTTATACCTTTCAGCACCTACGACTCTACCGCCGACAACGTCAGTGACAACTGAGGGTACGTTATTAATTTATGAATATGCTTATATTATACTAAAAATAATTAATAATAACTAAATGTTTTTGAACGTCATTGTTATATTCTTTGAAATATTTTACAATAAATTAGTTACTGATTTTTAATTTACATTTATACTAAGTAATTTCTTTTTATATTCTCAGTACCTACAACACTACAGCCGACAACGTCAGTGACAACTGAGGGTACGTACTTAATATTATATATGCTTAAAGTTATTAATAATAATTAAATGTTTTGATTACATTATTATATTGCTATGAAATGTGTTATATTACATGAGCTACTGTTTAATAATTTCACATGCATTAAATCCCATTACTTACACTTCTAAGAACCTACAACACTATCGCAAACTATATCGGTGACAACTGAGGGTACGTTCTTAACTTATTATTATGTTATAAATGCTAAAATGTATCAATAACAACTGAAAATTTCGATTTTCATTGATTTATACCTTTGAGTTATGTTATAAAAAAATTAGCTACTGTTTAATTTTTCTATAAGTAGTGAATCACATTATTTATACATTTTAGTACCTACGACTCTACCGCCGACAACGTCAGTGACAACTGAGGGTACCTTATTAACTTATAAATGTGCTTATATTATGTTAAAACTTATCAATAATAACTAAATGTTTTGAAATTCATTGTTATTTACTTTAAAATATGTATGTTATAATAAATTAGTTACTGTTTGTTAATTATATACGTAGTAAATAATTTTTTTTTCTATACAACCCAGAATCTACAAAACTACTGCCGACAACATTAGTGACAACTGAGGATACATAAATAATTTATTAATACATTATATTTGATACAATTTATTCAATAATAACTAACCGTTTCGAACTTCATTGCTATTATATCATTTAAATATGTAAAAATAAATAAGTTCAGTACAGTTTAATATTTACGTATGCAGTAAATCACATGTTTGTACTTCTCAGTACCTACAACACTACAGCCCACTACATCAGTGACAACTGAGGGTACGTTGTTAACTCTTTATTATGTTGTATATAATAAATGTTATCAAAATTAGAAAAAAGTTACTAATTTCATTGTTTGATGCTTTTTTAGTATGGTATGTTATAAATTAGCAACAGTTAAATATTCACATATGAAAGTAAATAACATTTGTATTATTCTAAGTACCTACAACAACAGCATTGCGAAAACATCTTTAACAAGTTAGGGTACGCTCTTTTTTCATTGTTTTATAACTGCACAACAGGTTAAAATAAATTAGCTACTGTTTAATCGAAACATTAGCGGTAATTCGCATGATTTTATACCTTTCAGTACCTACAACACTACCGCCGACAACGTCAGTAACAACTGAGGGTATGTAGTTAATGTTGTATATGCTATATGCTTAATGTTATTAATAATATCTAAATAATATATTATATTGCTTTTAAACGTGTTATAATACATGAGCTCTAGTCTAATATTTCCATATGCAGTAAATCCCATTGTTTACACTTCTCAGCACCTACAACACTATCGCCCACTACATCGGTGACAACTGAAGGTACGTTCTTAACTTATTATTATGTTATATATTATAAAATTTATCAATAACAACTAAAAATTTTGATTTTCATTGACTTAAACCTTTGAGTTATGTCATAAGAAATTAGCTACTGTTTGATTTTTCTATGATCAGTGAATCACATTTATTTATACCTTTCAGTACCTACGACTCTACCGCCGACAACGTCAGTAACAACTGAGGGTACGTTATTAATTCATAAATATGCTTATATTATACTAAAACTTATTAATAATAACTAAATGTTTTTGAACCTCATTGTTATATACTTTGAAATATTTTACAAAAAAAAAGTTACTGATTTTTAATTTACAAGTAATTTCTTTTTATATTCTCAGTACCTACTACACTACAGCCGACAACGTCAGTGACAACTGAGGGTACGTACTTAATGTTGTATATGCTTAAATTTATTAATAATAAATAAATGTTTTGATAATATTATTATATTGCTATGAAATGTGTTATAATACATGAGCTACTGTTTAATAATTTCATATGCATTAAATCCTATTATTTATACTTCTTAGCACCTACAACACTGGCGCCCACAACATCAGTGACAACTGAAGGTACGTTCTTAATTTAATATTATGTGATATATGATAAAATTTATAAATAACAACTAAAAATTTCGATTTTCATTGATTTATACCTTTGAGCTGTGTCATAAGAAATTAGCTACTGTTTGAAATTTCTATAAGCAGTGAATCACATTTATTTATACCTTCAGTACCTACGATTTCATTGTTTTATACCTTTCAAGTATGGTATGTTATAATTTAGCAACAGTTTAATATTCACATATGAAAGTAAATAACAATTGTATTATTCTAAAGAACTAACAACAACACCGCGACAATAACTTTAACAAGATAGGGTACGTTTTTTAAATTATGTATATGTTATTTATGCTAAAAGTTATCAATATCAATCAAAAGTTATTGAATTTCATTGTT
>NW_022724643.1:6723-16054 GCF_011630105.1 Anneissia japonica
ATACGTTATAATAAATTAGTTACTGTTTATTAATTACATACGAAGTAAATAAATTTTTTCTCTACAACCCAGAATCTATATTACTACTGCCGACAACATCAGTGACAACTGAGTTTACATAATTAATTCATTAATACATTATATTTAATATAAGTTATTCAATAATAACTAAGCGTTTAGGACTTCATTGTTATATATCTTACAAATATGTAAAGGTAAATTAGTTTTACAACAATTATAATCTACAACACTACTGCCGACAACATCAGTTACAACTGAGGATAAATAATTAATTCATTAATACATTATATTTGATAAAAGCTATTCAAAAATATATAACCGTTTCCAACTTCATTGCTAAATATCTTTCAAATATGTAAAGATATATTAGTTCAGTACTGTTTAATATTTACGTATGCAGTAAATAATATTTTTATATTTCTTAGTACCTACAACACTACAGCCCACTACATCAGTGACAACTGAGGGTACGTTAGTAACTCTTTATTATGTTATATATAATAAATGTTATCAAAATTTTTTAAAAAAATACTAATTTCATTGTTTTATACCTTTTATGTAGGGTATGTTATAATGATTTATACCTTTGAGTTATTTCATAGGAAATTAACAACTGTTTGATTTTTCTATAAGCAGTGAATCACATTTCTTTATACCTTTCAGTTACTACGACTCTACCGCCGACAACGTCAGTGACAACTGAGGGTACGTTATTAACTTATAAAATATGCTTATTTTATGCGAAAACCTATTAATACTAACTAAATGTTTTGAACTTTATTGTTATATGCTTTGAATTATTTTACACTAAATTAGTTACTGTTTATAATTTACATACATACTAAGTAATTTTTTTATATATTTCTCAGTACCTACAACACTACAGCCGACAACGTCAGTGACAACTGAGGGTACGTATGTTGTATATGCTTAAGTTTAATAATAATAACTAAATGTTTTTGATTACATTATTATATTGCTATGAAATGTGTTATAATACATGAGCTACTGTTTAATAATTTCATATGCATTAAATTCTATTAAATATCATGAATACATTATATTTGATAAAAGTTATTCAAAAATATATAACCGTTTCCAACTTCATTGCTATATATCTTTCAAATATGTAAAGATATATTGCAATTGTATTATTCTAAAGAACTAACAACAGCACCGCGACAATAACTTTAACAAGATAGGGTACGCTTTTTAAATTATTAATATGTTATTTATGCTAAAAGTTATCAATATCAATCAAAGGTTATTGAATTTCATTGTTTTATACCTGAAAATACGTTAAAATAATTTAGCTACTGTTTAATCGAAAAATTAGCAGTAATTCGCATGTTTTTTTACCTTTCAGTACCTACAACACTACCACCGACAACGTCAGTAACAACTGAGGGTATGTAGTTAATGTAGTATATGCTATTTGCTTAATGTTATTAATAATATCTAAATAAATCTGATTACATGATTATATTGCTTTTAAATGTGTTGTAATACATGAGCTCCAGTCTAATATTTACATATGCAGGTGATCCCATTTTTTACACTTTTCAGCACCTACAACACTATCGCCCACTACATCGGTGACAACTGAGGGTACGTTCTTAACTTATTATTATGTTATATATGCTAAAATGTATAAAATATTCTTTAAAATATGTTATAATAAATTAGTTACTGTTTATTAATTACATACGTAGTAAATAATTTTTTCCTATACAACCCAGAATCTAGAACACTACTGCCGACAACATCAGTGAAAACTGAGGTTACATAATTAATTCATTAATACATTATATTTAATAAAATTTATTCAATAATAACTAAGTGTTTCGAACTTAATTGCTACATATCTTTCGAATTTGTAAAGATAAATTTGATCAACAACAATTATAATCTACAACACTACTTCCGACAGCATCAGTGACAACTGAGGATACATAATTCAGTCATTAATACATTATATTTGATAAAAGTTATTCAGTAATAACTAACCGTTTCGAACTTCATTGCTATATATCTTTCAAATATGTTAAGATAAATTAGTTCAGTACTGTTTAATATTTACGTATACAGTAAATCATATTTTTTTATTTCTCAGTCCCTACAACATTACAGCCCACTACATCAGTGACAACTGAGGGTACGTTGTTAACTCTTTATTATGTTATATATAATAAAAGTTATCAAAATTTAAAAAAAATTTACTAATTTCATTGTTTTATACCTTTCAAGTATGGTATGTTATAATTTAGCAACAGTTTAATATTCACATATGAAAGTAAATAACAATTGTATTATTCTAAAGAACTAACAACAGCACCGCGACAATAACTTTAATAAAATAGGGTACGCTTTTTAAATTATTAATATGTTATTTATGCTAAAAGTTATCAATATCAATCAAAAGTTATTGAATTTCATTGTTTTATACCTGAAAATAGGTTAAAATAAATTAGCTACTGTTTAATCGAAAAATTATTAATAATTCGCATGTTTTTATACCTTTCAGTACCTACAACACTACCACCGACAACGTCAGTAACAACTGAGGGTATGTAGTTAATGTAGTATATGCTATTTGCTTAATGTTATTAATAATATCTAAATAAATCTGATTACATGATTATATTGCTTTTAAATGTGTTGTAATACATGAGCTCCAGTCTAATATTTACATATGCAGGTGATCCCATTTTTTACACTTTTCAGCACCTACAACACTATCGCCCACTACATCGGTGACAACTGAGGGTACGTTCTTAACTTATTATTATGTTATATATGCTAAAATGTATCAATAACAACTGAATATTTCGATTTTCATTGATTTATACCTTTGAGTTATGTTATAAAAAATTAGCTACTGTTTAATTTTTCTATAAGTAGTGAATCACATTTATTTATACCCTTCAGTACCTACGACTCTACCGCCGACTACGTTAGTGACAACTGAGGGTACGTTATTAACTTATAAATATGCTGTTATTATGCTAAAACTTATTAATAATAACTAAATGTTTTGAATTTCATTGTTATATACTTTAAAATATGTATGTTATAATAAATTAGTTACTGTTTGTTGATTACATACGTAGTAAATAATTTTTTATTTATACAACCCAGAATCTACAACACTACTGCCAACAACATCAGTGACAACTGAGGATACATAATTAAGTCATTAATAGATTATATTTGATAAAAGCTATTCAATAATAACTAACCGTTTCGAACTTCATTGCTTTATATCTTTCAAATATGTAAGAATAAATTAGTTCAGTACTGTTTAATATTTACGTATGCAGTAAATCACATTTTTGTACTTCTCAGTACCTACAACACTACAGCCCACTACATCAGTGACAACTGAGGGTACGTTGTTAACTCTTTATTATGTTATATATAATAAATGTTATCAAAATTATAAAAAAAAGTTACTAATTTCATTGTTTGATGCCTTTTTAGTATGGTATGTTATAAATTAGCAACAGTTAAAATATTCACATATGAAAGTAAATAACATTTGTATTATTCTAAGTACCTACAACAACAGCATTGCGAAAACATCTTTAACAAGTTAGGGTACGCTCTTATTTCATTGTTTTATACCTGCACAATAGGTTAAATAAATTAGCTACTGTTTAATCGAAACATTAGCGGTAATTCGCATGATTTTATACCTTTCAGTACCTACAACACTACCGCCGACAACGTCAGTAACAACTGAGGGTATGTAGTTAATGTTGTATATGCTATATGCTTAATGTTATTAATAATATCTAAATAATATATTATATTGCTTTTAAATGGTTTATAATACATGAGCTCTAGTCTAATATTTCCATATGCAGTAAATCCCATTTTTTACACTTCTCAGCACCTACAACACTATCGCCCACTACATCGGTGACAACTGAAGGTACGTTCTTAACTTATTATTATGTTATATATGCTAAAATTTATCAATAACAACTAAAAATTTCGATTTTCATTGATTTATTCCTTTGAGTTATGTCATAAGAAATTAGCTACTGTTTGATTTTTCTATGAGCAGTGAATCACATCTATTTATACTTTTCAGTACCTACGACTCTACCGCCGACAACGTCAGTGACAACTGAGGGTACGTTATTAACTTATGAATATGCTTATATTATACTAAAACTTATGAATAATAACTAAATACCCTTTGAACCTCATTGTTATATACTTTGAAATATTTTACAATAAATTAGTTAATGATTTTTAATTTACAAGTAATTTCTTTTTATATTCTCAGTACCTACTACACTACAGCCGACAACGTCAGTGACAACAGAGGGTACGTAATGTTGTATATGCTTTAAATTATAATTAATAACTAAATGTTTTTATAATATTATTATATTGCTATGAAATGTGTTATAATACATGAGCTACTGTTTAATAATTTTATATGCATTAAATCCTATTATTTATACTTCTTAGCACCTACAACACTAGCGCCCACTACATCAGTGACTGAATGTACGTTCTTAACTGAATATTATGTTATATATGATAAAACTTATCAATAACAACTAACAATTTCGATTTTCAATGATTTGTACATTTGAGTTATGTTATAAGAAATTAGCTACTGTTTGATTTTTCTATAAGCAGTGAATCACATTAATTTATACCTTTCAGCACCTACGACTCTACCGCCGACAACGTCATTGACAACTGAGGGTACGTTATAAATTTATGAATATGCTTATATTATACTAAAAATTATTAATAATAACTAAATGTTTTTGAACGTCATTGTTATATTCTTTGAAATATTTTACAATAAATTAGTTACTGATTTTTAATTTACATTCATATTCTTTTTATACTCTCAGTACCTACAACACTACATCAGTGACAACTGAGGGTACGTACTTAATATTGTATATGCTTAAAGTTATTAATAATAATTAAATGTTTTGATTACATTATTATATTGCTATGAAATGTGTTATATTACATGAACTACTGTTTAATAATTTCACATGCATTAAATCCCATTACTTCACTTCTCAGAACCTACAACACTAGCGCCCACTACATCAGTCACAACTGAGGGTACGTTCTTAACTTATTATTATGTTATATATGCTAAACGTTATCAATAACAACTAATAATTTCGATTTTCATTGATTTACGCCTTTGTGTTATGTCATAAGAAATTAGCTGCTGTTTAAATTTTCCATAAGCAGTAAATTACATTGTTTATACCTTTCAGTACATACCACACTACCGCCGACAACGTCAGTTACAACTGATTGTACGTTATTCAATCATGAATATTTTTATATTATGCTAAGATTTATTAAAAATAATTAATTCTTTTGAACTTCATTGTTATATACTTTGAAATACGTTATAATAAATTAGTTACTGTTTATTAATTACATACGTAGTAAATACATTTTTTTTTCTACTACCCAGAATCTACATTACTACTGCCGACAACATCAGTGACAACTGAGTTTACATAATTAATTCATTAATACATTATATTTAATATAAGTAATTCAATAATAACTAAGCGTTTAGGACTTCATTGCTATATATCTTACAAATATGTAAAGGTAAATTAGTTTTACAACAATTATAATCTACAACACTACTGCCGACAACATCAGTTACAACTGAGGATAAATAATTAATTCATTAATACATTATATTTGATAAAAGTTATTCAAAAATAAATAACCGTTTCGAACTTCATTGCTATATATCTTTCAAATATGTAAAGATATATTAGTTCAGTACTGTTTAATATTTACGTATGCAGTAAATAATATTTACATTATTAACTCTTTATTATGTTATATATAATAAATGTTATCAAAATTTAAAAAAAATACTAATTTCATTGTTTTATACCTTTTAAGTAGGGTATGTTATAATGATTTATACCTTTGAGTTATTTCATAGGAAATTAACAACTGTTTGATTTTTCTATAAGCAGTGAATCACATTTGTTTATACCTTTCAGTTACTACGACTCTACCGACGACAACGTCAGTGACAACTGAGGGTACGTTATTAACTTATAAAATATGCTTATTTTATGCGAAAACTTATTAATACTAACTAAATGTTTTGAACTTTATTGTTATATGCTTTGAATTATTTTACACTAAATTAGTTATTGTTTATAATTTACATACTAAGTAATTTTTTAATATATTTCTCAGTACCTACAACACTACAGCCGACAACGTCAGTGACAACTGAGGGTATGTATGTTGTATATGCTTAAGTTTAATAATAATAACTAAATGTTTTTGATTACATTATTATATTGCTATGAAATGTGTTATAATACATGAGCTACTGTTTAAGAAATTCATATGCATTAAATCGCATTATTTAAACTTCTTAGCACCTACAACACTAGCGCCCACAACATCAGTGACAACTGAAGGTACGTTCTTAACTTAATATTATGTCATATATGATAAAAGTTATAAATAACAACTAAAAATTTCGATTTTCATTGATTTATACCTTTGAGCTATGTCATAAGAAATTAGCTACTGTTTGAATTTTCTATAAGCAGTGAAATCACATTTATTTATACCTTTCAGTACCTACGACTCTACCGCCGACAACGTCAGTGACAACTGAGGGTACGTTATTAATTCATAAATATGCTTATATTATACTAAAACCTATTAATAATAACTAAATGTTTTTGAACGTCATTGTTATATACTTTGAAATATTTTACAATAAATTAGTTACTGATTTTTAATTTACATACATACTAAGTAATTTTATATTCTCAGTACCTACAACACTACAGCCGACAACGTCTGTGACAACTGAGGGTACGTACTTAATGTTGTATATGCTTAAATTTATTAATAATAACTAAATGTTTTGATTACATTATATTACTATGAAATGTGTTATATTACATGAGCTACTGTTTAATAATTTCACATGCATTAAATCCCATTACTTACACTTCTTAGAACCTATAACACTAGTGCCCACTACATCAGTGACAAATGAGGGTACGTTCTTAACTTAATATTATGTTATATATGCTAACAGTTATCAATAACAAGTAATAATTTCGATTTTCATTGATTTATACCTTTAAGCTATGTCATAAGAAATTAGCTACTGTTTGAAATTTCTATAAGCAGTGAAGCACATTTATTTATACCTTTCAGTTCATACGACTCTACCGCCGACAACGTTATTGACAACTGAGGGTACGTTATTCAATCATAAATATTTTTATATTTTGCTAAAATTTATTAAAAATAATTAATTGTTTTTAACTTCATTGTTATATTCTTTAAAATATGTTATAATAAATTAGTTACTGTTTATTAATTACATACGTAGTAAATAATTTTTTTCTATACAACCCAGAATCTACAACACTACTGCCGACAACATCAGTGAAAACTCAGGTTACATAATTAATTCATTAATACATTATATTTAATAAAATTTATTCAATAATAACTAAGTGTTTCGAACTTAATTTCTATATATCTTTCGAATCTGTAAAGATAAATTTGATCTACAACAATTATAATCTACAACACTACTTCCGACAGCATCAGTGACAACTGAGGATACATAATTAAGTCATTAATACATTATATTTGATAAAAGTTATTCAGTAATAACTAACCGTTTCGAACTTCATTGCTATATATCTTTCAAATATGTAAAGATAAATTAGTTCAGTACTGTTTAATATTTACGTATGCAGTAAATCATATTTTTTTATTTCTCAGTACCTACAACATTACAGCCCACTACATCAGTGACAACTGAGGGTACGTTGTTAACTCTTTATTATGTTATATATAATAAAAGTTATCAAAATTTTTTAAAAAAGTACTTATTTCATTGTTTTATACCTTTCAAGTATAGTATGTTATAATTTAGCAACAGTTTAATATTCACATATGAAAGTAAATAACAATTGTATTATTCTAAAGAACTAACAACAGCACCACGACAATAATTTTAACAAGATAGGGTACGCTTTTTAAATTATTAATATGTTATTTATGCTAAAAGTTATCAATATCAATCAAAAGTTATTGAATTTCATTGTTTTATACCTGAAAATAGGTTAAAATAAATTAGCTACTGTTTAATCGAAAAACTAGCAGTAATTCGCATGTTTTTATACCTTTCAGTACCTACAACACTACCACCGACAACGTCAGTAACAACTGAGGGTATGTAGTTAATGTAGTATATGCTATTTGCTTAATGTTATTAATAATACCTAAATAATTCTGATTACATGATTATATTGCTTTTAAATGTGTTGTAATACATGAGCTCCAGTCTAATATTTACATATGCAGGTGATCCCATTTTTTACACTTTTCAGCACCTACAACACTATCGCCCACTACATCGGCGACAACTGAGGGTACGTTCTTAACTTATTATTATGTTATATATGCAAAAATGTATCAATAACAACTGAATATTTCGATTTTCATTGATTTATACCTTTGAGTTATGTTATAAAAAATTAGCTACTGTTTAATTTTTCTATAAGTAGTGAATCACATTTATTTATACCCTTCAGTACCTACGACTCTACCGCCGACAACGTTAGTGACAACTGAGGGTACGTTATTAACTTATAAATATGCTGTTATTATGCTAAAACTTATCAATAATAACTAAATGTTTTGAATTTCATTGTTATATACTTTAAAATATGTATGTTATAATAAATTAGTTACTGTTTGTTGATTACATACGTAGTAAATAAATTTTTATTTATACAACCCAGAATCTACAACACTACTACCGACAACATCAGTGACAACTGAGGATACATAATTAAGTCATTAATAGATTATATTTGATAGAAGCTATTCAATAATAACTAACCGTTTCGAACTTCATTGCTATATATCTTTCAAATATGTAAGAATAAATTAGTTCAGTACTGTTTAATATTTACGTATGCAGTAAATCACATTTTTGTACTTCTCAGTACCTACAACATTACAGCCCACTACATTAGTGACAACTGAGGGTACGTTGTTAACTCTTTATTATGTTATATATAATAAATGTTATCAAAATTAGAAAAAAGTTACTAATTTCATTGTTTGATGCCTTTTTAGTATGGTATGTTATAAATTAGCAACAGATAAATATTCACATATGAAAGTAAATAACATTTGTATTATTCTAAGTACCTACAACAACAGCATTGCGAAAACATCTTTAACAAGTTAGGGTACGCTCTTATTTCATTGTTTTATACCTGCACAATAG